>NC_045806.1:71811132-72104490 GCF_009873245.2 Balaenoptera musculus | reverse complement strand
GACCTGTGCTCACACACAGGCTTCTTGGTGGCGGCAGCAGCAGCCTTAGCATCTCATGCCCATCTCTGGGGTCCGCGCTGATAGCCGCAGCTAGCGGCCTTTTCCGGAGCTCCTTTAAGCAGTGCTCAACCCCCTCTCCTCGCGCACCAGGAAACAAAGAGGCAAGAAAAAGTCTCTTGCCTCTTCGGCAGCTCCAGACCTTTTCCTGGACTCCCTCCTGGCTAGCTGTGGTGCACTAGCCCCTTCAGTCTGTGTTCACGCAGCCAACCCCAGTCCTCTCCCTGGGATCCGACCGAAGCCCAAGCCTCGGCTCCCAGCCCCTGCCCACCCCGGCGGGTGAGCAGACAAGCCTCTCGGGCTGGTGAGTGCTGGTCGGCACCGGTCCTCTGTGCGGGAATCTCTCCGCTTTGCCCTCTGTACCCCTGTGGCTGCACTCTCCTCCATGGCTTCGAAGCTCCCCCCTCCGCCACACGCAGTCTCCGCCTGCGAAGGGGCTTCCTAGTGTGTGGAAACTTTTCCTCCTTCACAGCTCCCTCCCACTGGTGCAGGTCCCATCCCTATTCTTTTGTCTCTGTTTTTTTCTTTTTTCTTTTGCCCTACCCAGGTACGTGGGAGAGTTTCTTGCCTTTTGGGAGGTCTGACGTCTTCTGTCAGCGTTCAGTGGGTGTTCTATAGGAGCAGTTCCACGTGTAGATGTATTTCTGATTTATCTGTGGGGAGGAAGGTGATCTCCGCGTCTTAGTCTTCTGCCATCTTCTCCTCTCCCCTCCATAATAGTATTTTGATTGTGAATCTCAGTAATTCTTTAAAATAGAAATTTTAACACTACTAAATGAATAATGGATGATGGAGTTCTAGTCTTTATCCACAACCTAACACAAATGAACCCAAGGAAATCAGCATAGTGGCAAAAGCATGAACTCTGAAGTGAGGCAAACTTGAATCTGACTCCAAATACAGACCCTACTGCTTACCAGCTATGTAATATTGTGTAAATCATTTATTTCTCAGGGCATCAGTTTCCTATCCTTTAAAGAGGCAAAATAATACATGCATTCAAGGGTTGTTCTGATGTTGAAATGAGATGTATTGAAAACATCTAGGATAGGACTTAGCGTACAACAATAGTTATCACTTACTGGCTGTTTCCATATGTTCAGCACTCTTCTAAGCTCTTTTCACAAATCAATTCCTATTATCCTGACAATAATCTTAAGTGGTCTTTACTGTTATTATTCCCATTTTATAAATAAAGAAATTAAGGTTTGAAAAAAAAAAGAAATTAAGGTTTGGAAATATTAAGAAACTTTCCTAGGCCAGCATTTGCACCCAGACTACCTGACTTTGAAGACCAAGCTCTTAACTACTATGCCTTCAGTTTGAACATATACAAGTATCTAGATCTGGGATCCATAAACTGCAGCCCACAGGCAACGGGCCAAAGACAGCCCACTCTATGTTTTTGTATAGCCCGTGAGCTAAGAATGTTTTTTACATTTTTAAGAGGTTGAAGGATAATCAAAAGAATACAGTAAATCCCCTACATACAAACCTTTAAGTTGTGAATTTTCAAAGATGTGAACGTATGTTCCATCAACATCGGGTGTGAGTGAAATTGCATCTTGCCCTCCATCTCCTATTGCTGCTGATCCTTCAGCTCTACCATCTTCCACCTCCTCTCTCTCCTCCAGTCAGTAACTCTTCTTGCCTGTTCACTCGATGCCAGCCTCTGTGTGCCATCTGTTGTACTGTACTACTCTACTTTTCAAGGTACTGTACTGTAAGATTAAAAATGTTTTCATTATTTTTTGTGTTTGTATTTTATGTATTATTTGTGTGAAAAGTATTATAAACCTATTACAGTACAGTACTATATAGCCGATTGTGTTAGTTGGGTACCTAGGCTAACTTTGTCGGACTTAACAAACAAATTGGACTTATGAACGTGCTCTTGGAATGGAACTTGTTCGTATGTAGGGGACTTACTGTACTGTTGTGTAATAAGTAAAAATTACTTGAAATTGCAATTTCAGTGTCCATAAATAAAGTATTATTGGAACAAAGCCACACACATTCATTTACATATTGTCTATGGCTATTTTCATGCTACAGAGTTTGTAGTTGCTACAGAAATAGAATGGTCAGTTAAACCTAAGCTATTTGCTATCTTGCCCATTATAGAAAACATTTGCCAACCCCTAATCTAGTTACCCATTCTCCTAACTTTGGACAGCATCTCCATTTTACATTTTGTGTGTTGTGTCTCTTGAGAGAATAGTAGGTGTATGACTAAGAAAATGTAAATTTATCAAACAGAAGATGGAGAGACAGAATTTGCCACCTCTTGATACAGATAGCAAACTGTTAATATGATGATGCAAATACAGAGGAAAATGGTTAGATAACACCATCTACTGAGAAAATTTGAAATTACAGAAGATGTCATAAAATCATCTTTTCTACACTTTTGTATGCATCAGCATCACCTGGATTACTGGTGTGAAATACAGATTTCTGGACCCCACTACTTACATATTTTGATATAATAGGTCTGGAGTACAGCCCAGAAATATGTATTTTAAGCAAACAGCCCAAGTGATTCTGATGCAGGTGATCCTTGAACCTTCTTTGAAAAATATCAATCTAAAACAAAGCTCATACCTGAGGGGGAAAAAAGACACATGCCCATTTACATTTCCTCATCTTTTATGTATTTAGTTCACACGGGTCAATATTGTTGTGTCTTGAACAATGGACTTGGTGGAGAAATAGTGCTATGATGTGCTGGTTGGAATCAGGGGAGCCTCAAGCTTCAATCCAGGCATATTAAGTCCCAGTGAAAGAGGGCATATTATGTAACAATGTTTTGCATGGGAAAAGGTGGTTGCTACCACCCAAATTGGGAGTTAGGAGCCTGAAACCTGGTACCTGTGCTAAACCCGGAACCAGAGGTCAGAGTTAGATAATTTAGATGAAAACAGTGGGAAGGGTGATGTGGGTGGGAGAAGGAAATCTAATGAATTCCCCTAATGGCCATCTATTGCTGATTTTGTCAGATTTTATTGGCTCAGTATAGTATTGTAGTCTGAAAGCACCACAGATGCACCATGAAGTTCTTAAGAATCATCAGCTGCAGTTTGACAACCATCATATTTCCTCTCTAGACCCTCTTTAATGTCCTGAGCCCTTTCCCTTTTATACTCAGGTAGGAGCATGTTTTCTATTCTCTGTAGGCATTTTTCTCTCCAGCCAGTCTGATGCATACTGTGGAGTTTTTCATCTATAATTGTTATCAATTGTTATCTATAATTGAAATCTAACGTATTACTGAGGAGAGTTGAGATAGTATAAGTCTAATAGAAGTGATTAGAAGGTTATCTTCAAGACCTTAATATAGCTAATAATGAAATTTATTTAAACTAAAAGCATATATATGCATACACAATTATATATAAAGTGAATACTTATGTACACATATATATTATATATAATAAATAAATATATAATTAAATTCTTCATTTGTAGTTGATGTTCTAGGAAAGATAGGAAAGATAGCAAAAACTCAATGAAATGTATGAAGCTAATAAAAAAGGGAGCTAAATAATGAGAATTAGTCATTAGTCATAAACGTAAAGTCCATGGAGGAGACGCTGTAGCTGGTAGGCAAAGGTAGTGCAGCTATTAAAAGCTATCCTTATTTATAGGCAATAATTATTAATCAGGCTGGTCCACAGCTTGGGTGACATACCCCTCACTAGCAACAATTCTTTTGCTATTATGATTAATTGAGCTTCCCAAATACGTTGGTTAAGGAGTTGATGTCTTGCATAATTTTGGCCACTGTAAATATGGATTCTGTTGTTGACACGAAATACAATGACATCCTGATTTATTATATTGGGTTGGCCAAAAAGTTCGTTTGGGTTATTCCATAAGATGGTACAAAAGCCCGAACAAACTTTTTGGCCAACCCAATATTATGAGAATGATGTATTTGATTCAGTCATATAAATTGATCAACATGGTAATCAGAGGGAATCAAGACCCCAGGTCTGCAAAGCTAAGGGCCAAATCATGGGCTGTGATGACTCTAAGAAATTGGTATATTTTGAAGCCCTGAGTAGCCAGAAGAGCTTTTTATATTTCCATTCAAACTTTGACAACAAACAGCCAATGAAGGTCAAATCTGGCTGCAAAATTATTTTGTTTGGCTTGCAAACATTTTATTTTAAATTGAATTTGAATACCTTAAGAGGAGCTTATATTCTAAATCCCAAAGTCTTCATGATATAATTTTATTTATATATGGTCTCATTCACACATTTATGTTAACTACCTGGCCCCTAAAAACTTTGTGATTTGCCCTGACCTACATAATACTTTGTTTTCTAATTGCTTAAAGTGGGTACGTTTGATCTCCCCTAAAACATCTCAAGCCTGGTCTGCTGTTCTTTTGCTAATCCTGAACAAGCAACAATGAAACCACAGGTTGTACATAATAAATGCACCCCTTCACAGTCACTTAACTAGCCCAGGTTTTTTATTCATTGGACAGTTGTGCCACTGATCAACTGGAAAGAACTCAAATCACAACCCTATGATAGTGGGTCAACAGTGTCACCTTTGTCATCAAGAAATACTGATTTTTAAAAGGTAAAACAAGTGGATATTTTAAAAAATACTTTAGTCACAGCTTAAATGACTTCAGTGAAAGTGTATTTACTATTTAACTATATTATCAGTTATCCTTTCCCCTTAGAAATGTAGATCTGAAAAGGTATGTTTTGTAAAGAGCAGCAGAAAATATTTGCAGCTTAATTTTTAAAATTTTATTTATTGGTTTCCACACACTAGGAAGCCCCTTCGTGGGCGGAGACTGCAAGTGGCAGAGGGGGGAAGCTTTGGAGCCACGGAGGAGAGCGCAGCAACAGGGGTACGGAGGGCAAAGCGGAGAGACTCCCACAAAGAGGAGCGGTGCCGACCAGCACTCACCAGCCCGAGAGGATTTTCTGCTCACCCGCCGGGGCGGGTGGGGGCTGGGAGGTGAGGCTTGGGCTTCGGTTGGATTGCAGGGAGAGGACTGGGGTTGGCGGCGTGAACACAGCCTGAAGGGGTTAGCGCACCACAGCTAGCCGAGAGGGAGTCCGGGAATAGGTCTGGAACTGCCTAGCAGGCAAGAGACTTTTTCTTGCCCCTTTGTTTCCTGGTGCGCGAGGAGAGGGGATTCAGAGCGCCGCTTAAAGGAGTTCCAGAGACAGGCGTGAGCCACGGCTATCAGCGTAGACCACAGAGACGGGTATGAGACACTAAGGCTGCTGCTGCCACCACCAAGAAGCCTGTGTGCAAGCACAGGTCACTCTCCACACCTCCCTTCCCAGGAGCCTGTGCAGCCCGCCACTGCCAGGGTCCCGTGATCCAGGGACAACTCCCCCAGGAGAATGCAGGGCGCTCCTCAGGCTGATGTAACGTCACGCAGGCCTCTGCTGCCGCAGGCTTGCCCCGCATCCATACCCCTCCCTCCCGCCAGCCTGAGTGAGCCAGAGCCCCCAAAGCAGCTGCTCCTTTAACCCCGTCCTGTGTGAGCGAAGAACAGACACCCACAGGAGACCTGCATGCAGAGGCGGGTCCAAATCCAAAGCTGAACCCCAGGAGCTGTGCGAACAAAGAAGAGAAAGGGAAATTTCTCCCAGCAGCCTCAGAAGCAGCGGATTAAAGCTCCACAAACAACGTGATGTACTTGCATCTGTGGAATACCTGAATAGACAACGAATCATCCCAAACTGAGGAGGTGGACATTGGGAACAAGATATATTATTTTTTCCCCTTTTCCTCTTTTTGTGAGTGTGTATGTGTATATTTCTGTGTGAGATTTTGTCAGTATAGCTTTGCTTTCACCATTTGTCCTAGGGTTCTGTCCGTCCGTTTTTTGTTTTTGTTTTTTTTTACTTTAAAAATTTTTTTCTTTTTTTCTTAATAATTATTTTTTATTTTAATAACTTTATTTTATTTTATCTTACTTTATTTTATCCCCTTTCCTTTTTTCTTTCTATTTTTTCTCCCTTTTACTCTGAGCTGTGTGGATGAAAGGCTCTTGGTGCTCCAGCCAGGCATCAGAGCTGTGCCTCTGACGTGGGAGAGCCAACTTCAGGACACTAGTCCACAAGAGATCTCCCAGCTCCATGCAATACCAAATGACGTAAATGTCCCAGAGATCTCCATCTCAACACCAAGACCCAGCTTCACTCAACGACCAGCAAGCTATAGTGCTGGACACCCTATGCCAAACAACTAGCAAGACAGGAACACAGCCCCATCCATTAGCAGAGAGGCTGCCTAAAATCATAATAAGGCCACAGACACCCCAAAACGCACCACCAGACGTGGACCTGCCCACCAGAAAGACAAGAACCAGCCTCATCCACCAGAGCTCAGGCACTAGTTCCCTCCACCAGGAAGCCTACACAACCCACTGAACCAACCTTAGCCACTGGGGACAGATACCAAAAATAACAGGAACTATGAACCTGCAGCCTGCAAAAAGGAGACCCAAAACACAGTAAGATAAGCAAAATGAGAAGACAGGAAAAAAAACAGCAGATGAAGGAGCAAGGTAAAAACACACCAGACCTAACAAATGAAGAGGAAATAGGCAGTCTACCTGAAAAAGAATTCAGAATAATGATAGTAAAGATGATCCAAAATCTTGGAAATAGAATAGACAAAATGCAAGAAACATATAACAAGGACCTAGAAGAACTAAAGAGGAACCAAGCAACGATGAACAACACAATAAATGAAATTAAAAATACTCTAGAAGGGATCAATAGCAGAATAACTGAGGCAGAAGAACCGATAAGTGACCTGGAAGATAAAATAGTGGAAATAACTACTGCAGAGCAGAATAAAGAAAAAAGAATGAAAAGAACTGAGGACAGTCTCAGTGACCTCTGGGACAACATTAAATGCACCAACATTCGAATTATAGGGGTCCCAGAAGAAGAAGAGAAAAAGAAAGGGAATGAGAAAATATTTGAAGAGATTATAGTTGAAAACTTCCCTAATAGGGGAAAAGAAATAGTTAATCAAGTCCTAGAAGCACAGAGAGTCCCATACAGGATAAATCCAAGGAGAAACACACCAAGACATATATTAATCAAACTATCAAAAATTAAATATAAAGAAAACATATTAAAAGCAGCAAGGGAAAAACAACAAATAACACACAAGGGAATCCTCATAAGGTTAACAGCTGATCTTTCAGCAGAAACTCTGCATGCCAAAAGGGAGTGGCAGAACATACTTAAAGTGATGAAGGAAAAAAACCTACAACCAAGATTACTCTACCGAACAAGGATCTCATTCAGATTTGATGGAGAAATTAAAAGCTTTACAGACAAGCAAAAGCTGAGAGAGTTCAGCTCCACCAAACCAGCTTTACAACAAATGCTAAAGGAACTTCTCTTGGCAAGAAACACAGGAGAAGGAAAACATCTACAATAACAAAGCCAAAAAATTTAAGAAAATGGGAATAGGAACATACATATTGATAATTACCTTAAATGTAAATGGATAAAATGCTCCCACCAAAAGGCACAGACTGCTGAATGGATACAAAAACAAGACCCGTATATATGCTGTCTACAAGAGACCCACTTCAGACCTAGGGACACATACAGACTGAAAGTGAGGGGATGGAAAAAGATATTCCATGCAAATGGAAATCAAAAGAAAGCTGGAGTAGCAATTCTCATATCAGACAAAATAGACTTTAAAATAAAGACTATTACAAGAGGCAAAGAAGGACACTATATAATGATCAACAGATTGATTCAAGAAGAAGATATAACAATTGTAAATATTTATGCACCCAACATAGGAGCACCTCAATACATAAGGCAAATACTAACAGCCATAAAAGGGGAAATCGACAGTAACACAATCATAGTGGGGGACTTTAACACTCCACTTTCACCAATGGACAGATCATCCAAAATGAAAATAAGTAAGGAAACACAAGCTTTAAATGATACATTAAACAAGATGGACTTAGTTGATATTTATAGGACATTCCACCTAAAAACAACAGAATACACATTTTCTCAAGTGCTCATGGAATATTCTCTAGGATAGATCATATCTTGGGTCACAACTCAAGCCTTGGTAAATTTAAGAAAATTGAAATCGTATCAAGTATCTTTTCTGACCACAAGGTTATGGGACTAGATATCAATTACAAGAAAAGATTTGTAAAAAATACAAACACATGGAGGCTACACAATACACTACTTAATAACGAAGTGATCACTGAAGAAATCAAAGGGGAAATAAAAAAATACCCAGAAAAAAATGACAATGGAGACACGACGACCCAAAACCTATGGGATGCAGCAAAAGCAGTTCTAAGAGGGAGGTTTATAGCAATGCAAGCCTACCTAAAGAAGCAGGAAACATCTCGAATAAAAAAAGCTAACCTTGCACCTAAAGCCGTTAGAGAAAGAAGAACAAAAAAAACCCAAAGTTAGCAGAAGGAAAGAAATTATAAAGATCACATCAGAAATAAATGAAAAAGAAATGAAGGAAACAATAACAAAGATCAATAAAACTAAAAGCTGGTTCTTTGAGAAGATAAACAAAATTGATAATCCATTAGCCAGACTCATCAAGAAAAAGAGGGAGAAGACGCAAATCAATAGAATTAGAAATGAAAAAGAAGTCACAACTGACACTGCAGAATTACAAACAATCATGAGAGATTACTACAAGTAACTCTATGCCAATAAAATGGACAACCTGGAAGAAATGGACAAATTCTTAGAAATGCACAGCCTGCTGAGACTGAAGCAGGAAGAAATAGAAAATATGAACAGACCAATCGCAAGCACTGAAATTGAAACTGTGATTAAAAATCTTCCAACAAACAAAAGCACAGGACCAGACGGCTTCACAGGTGAATTCTATCAAACATTTAGGGAAGAGCTAACACCTGTCCTTCTCAAGCTCCTCCAAAATATTGCAGAGGGAGGAACACTCCCCAACTCATTCTATGAGGCCACCATCACCCTGATAGCAAAACCAGACAAAGACGTCACAAAGAAAGAAAACTACAGGCCAATATCACTGATGAACATAGATGCAAAAGTCCTCAACAAAATACTAGCAAACAGAATCCAACAGCACATTAAAAGGATCATACACCATGATCAAGTGGGGTTTATTCCAGGAATGTGAGGATTCTTCAATACACGCAAATCAATCAACGTGATACACCATATTAACAAATTGAAGGAGAAAAACCATATGATCATCTCAATAGATGCAGAGAAAGCTTTAGACAAAATTCAACACCCATTTATGATAAAAGCGCTGCAAAAGTAGGCATAGAGGGAACTTTCCTCAACATAACAAAGGCCATATATGACAAACCCACAGCCAACATCGTCCTCAATGGTGAAAAATTGAAACCATTTCCACTAAGATCAGGAACAAGACAAGGTTGCCCTCTCTCACCACTATTATTCAACATAGTTTTGGGAGTTTTAGCCACAGCAGTCAGAGAAGCAAAAGAAATAAAAGGAATCCAAATTGGAAAAGAAGAATAAAGCTGTCACTGTTTGGAGATGATATGATACTATACATAGAGAATCCTAAAGATGTTACCAGAAAACTACTACAGCTAATCAATGAATTTGGTAAAGTAGCAGGATACAGAATTAATGCACAGAAATCTCTTGCATTCCTATACACTAATGACGAAAAATCTGAAAGTGAAATTAAGAAAACATTCCCATTTACCATTGCAACAAAAAGAATAAAATATCTAGGAATAAACCTACCTAAGGAGACAAAAGACCTGTATGCAGAGAATTATAAGACACTGATGAAAGAAATTAAAGATGATAGAAATAGATGAAGAGATATACCATATTCTTGGATTGGAAGAATGAACATTGTGAAAATGATTCTACTAGGCAAAGCAACCTACAGATTCAATGCAATCCCTATGAAACTACGACTGGCATTTTTCACAGAACTAGAACAAAAAATTTCACAATTTGTATGGAAACACAACAGACCACGAATAGCCAAAGAAATCTTGAGAACGAAAAATGGAGCTGGAGGAATCAGCCTCCCTGACTTCAGACTATAGTACAAAGCTACAGTAATTAAGACAGTGTGGTACAGGCACAAAAACAGAAACATAGATCAATGGAACAGGATAGAAAGCCCAGACATAAACCCACACACATATGGTCACCTTATCTTTGATAAAGGAGGCAAGCATATACAGTGGAGAAAAGAGAGCCTCTTCAATAAGTGGTGCTGGGAATACTGGACAAGTACATGTAAAAGTATGAAATTAGAACACACCCTAACTCCATACACAAAAATAAACTCAAAATGGATTAAAGACCTAAATGTAAGGCCAGACACTATAAAACTCTTAGAGGAAAACATAGGCAGAACACTCTATGACATAAATCACAGCAAGATCCTTTTTGACCCAGCTCCTAGAAAAATGGAGATAAAAACAAAAATAAACAAATGGGACCTAATGAAACTTAAAAGCTTTTGCACAGCAAAGGAAACCATAAACAAGAAAAAAAAAAACCCTCAGAATGGGAGAAAATATTTGCAAATGAAGCAACTGACAAAGGATTAATCTCCAAGATTTACAAGCAGCTCATGCAGCTCAGTAACAGAAAAACAAACAACCCAATCCAAAAATGGGCTGAAGACCTAAATAGACATTTCTCCAAAAAGATATACAGATTTCCCACAAACACTTGAAAGAATGTTCAACATCATTAATCATTAGAGAAATGCAAATCAAAACTACAATGAGATATCACCTCACACCGGTGCGAATTGCCATCATCAAAAAATCTAGAAACAATAAATGCTGGAAAGGGTGTGGAGAAAAGGGAACACTCTTGCACTGTTGGTGGGAATGTAAATTGATACAGCCACTATGGAGAACAGTATGGAGATTCCTTAAAAAACTAAAAATAGAACTACCATATGACCCAGCAATCCCACTACTGGGCATATGCCCTGAGAAAACCATAATTCAAAAAGAGTCATGTACTAAAATGTTCATTGCAGCTCTATTTACAATAGCCAGGACATGGAAGCAACCTAAGTGTCCATCATCAGATGAATGGATAAAGAACATGTGGCACATATATACAATGGAATATTACTCAGCCATAAAATGAAACAAAATGGAGTTACTTGTAGTGAGGCGGATGGAGTTAGAGTCTGTCATACAGAGTGAAGTAAGTCAGAAAGAGAAAAACAAATACAGTATGCAAACACGTATGTATGGAATCGAAGGGAAAATAAAAAGGTCATGAATAACCTAGTGGCAAGACGGGAATAAAGACACAGACCTACTAGAGAATGGACTTGAGGATATGGGGAGGGGGAAGTGTAAGATGTGAAAAAGTGAGAGAGTGGCATGGACATATATACATTTCCAAACGTAAAATAGATAGCTAGTGGGAATCAACCGCATAGCACAGGGAGATCAGCTCTGTGCTTTGTGACCACCTAGAGGGGTGGCATAGGGAGGGTGGGAGGGAGGGAGATGCAAGAGGGAAGAGATATGGGAACATATGTATATGTATAACTGGTTCACTATAAGTGAGAAACTAACACCCCATTGTAAAGCAATTATACTCCAATAAAGATGTTTTAAAAAAAATTATTTATTTAAATTTATATTTATTGAGTTTAAAATTGTATTTAGTTGATGTATAATATTATATAAATTATAGGTATACAATATAGTGATTCACAATTTTTAAAGGTTATATTCCATTTATAGTTACTATAAAATATTTGCTATATTCCCTGTGTTGTACAATATATCCTTGTAGCTTATTTTATACCTAATAGTCTGTACCTCTTAATCCCCTACCCCTCTATTGTCCCTCCTCCCTTCCCTCTCCCCACTTGTAACCACTAGTTTGTTCTCTATATTTGTGAGTCTGTTTTTGTTATATTTACTAGTTTGTTGTATTTTTAATATTTCACATATAAGTAATATCATACAGTTTCTGTCTTTCTCTGTCTGATTTATTTCACTTAGCATAATGTCAAGTCCATCCACATTGCTGCCAATGGCAAAATTTCATTCTTTTTTTATGGCTGAGTAGTATACCGGTGTGAATATATATATATATATATATATATATATATATATATATATATATATATATATATATATACACACACACATACATCTTCTTTATTCATCTGTGATGGACCCTTAAGTTGCTTCCATATATTGGCTACTGTAAATAATGCTGCTATGAAAATTGGAGTGTATGTATCTTTTTGAATTAGTTTTATTTTTGTTGTTGTTTTTTTTTGAGATATGTACCCAGGAGTGGAATTGCACAAACTCATAAATTTACTCTTTTTCTTCCTTTTCCTTTATAGTGTTCCAGGTGATTAGAAAAAGGATGGGTTGATTTTTCTGTTTTATTGTTTTTTCTATTTTCCTAAATCACGTCCTCCTTCGCATTAAGCTTTAAGGTTACATTGTCCTAAAAAGACATAGTATTATTTAAGACTTCATTTTTAGGGTAGTTTTAGATTCACAGCAACATTGAGAGAAAGTTACGAAATTTTCCTATACGCCCTTCCCCCCACAAATGCATAGCCTCCCCATTATCAATATCATCCACCAGAGTGGTACATTTGTTACAATAGATGAACTTACACTGACATATCATAGTCACTCAAAGTTCATAGTTTACCTTGGGCTTTACTCTTGGCGTTGTACATTCAGTGGGCTTATACAAATGTATAATGACATGTATCCAGCATTATAGTATCATACAAAGTACTTTCACTGCCCTAAAACCTCCCTGTGCTCTTCCTATTCATCCCTCCCTCCATCACTGACTCCTGGCAACCACTTATCATTTTACTATCCCTGTAGTTTTGCCTTTTCCAGAATATCATGTAGTTGGAATCATACAGTATGAGCCCTAACAGATTGGCTTCGTTCACTTAGTAATATGCACTTAAAGTTTCTCCATATCTTTTCATGACACAATAACACATTTCTTTTTAGTGCTGAATAACGTTATTTATCCCTTCACCTATTGAAGGACGTGCTGTTTGCCTCTAAGTTTTGGCAATTATGAGTAAAGCTGCTATAAACATACTAGTGCATGGTGCATGTTTCTTTGGACATAAGTTTTCAATTCTTTTGGGTAAATACTGAGGAATGAGACTGCTGGATCATTTGGTAAGAGTATGTTTAGTTTTATAAGAAAAACCAAGCTGTCTTCCAAAGTGGCTGTACCATTTTGCATTCCCACCAACAATGAATGAAAGTTCCTGTTGCTCCAAGTCGTCACCAGTGTTTGGTGTCGTCAGGGTTCCAGATTTTGGCCGTTCTAATAGGTGTGTAATTGTACCTCATGATTGTTTTCACTTGCATTTCCTAGATGACATATGATGTGTAACATCTTTTCATATGCTTATTTGCCTTGTATATCTTCTTCTTGGGTGAGGTGTCTGTTAAGGTCTTTGGCTCATTTTTAAAAGTGGAGTATTAATTTTTTATTGTTGAGTTTTAAGCGTTCTTTTCATATTTTGGATACCAGTCTTGATACTGTCTTTCACAGAGCAGAAGTTTTAAATTTTAATAAATTCCAGCTTATCAATTATTTCTTCCATGGATTGTGCCTTAGTTGTGGTATATAAAAAGTCATCACCGTTATCTGTATACACATTAAGGATTTTTATGTCTTGGAGAATTGACCCCTTTATTATTTGTAATCATTATCATTATGTAATGCCCTTATTTATTCCTGATAACTTTTCTTACTTTGAAGAATGCTGTATCTGAAATTAGTATAGCTACTCTTGCTTTCTTTTGATTAGTTTTAGCATAATCTATTTCTCTCCATCCATTTACTTTTAATGTATATGTGTTGATATATTTAAAATGGGTTTCTTCTAGACAACATATAGTTGAGTCTTGTTTTCTGATCCACTCTGACAATATCTGTCTCTTAATTTTTACATTTAGACCATTGACATTCAAAATGATTATTAATATAGTTGGATTAATATCTACCATATTTGTTACTGTTCTCTATTTGTTGCCCTTGTTCTTTGTTCCTATTTTTGCCTTTCACTATTTTTCTGCCTTTCGTGGTTTTAATTGAGCATTTTATATAATTCAATTTTCTCTCCTTTATTACTATACAGGGTTTACATTCTCTGTTCTGTTAAGCTGTGACTCCCTATATTCACCTGTCTGTCTCTCCAAGATTGATGGCTGCTCTTTTCCCTGTGTCCTCTCGTCTCTTATGGATCCTAGAAGAGTTGCTCATTTTTCAGTCTTTTCTTCTTTGTACTTCTTGTTAGGATGGAATGGTGACTTCCAAGATCCTTACATGCAGAACCAGAAACCCAGAAATGGTATTTTTTATAGTACAGTTTAACTGGGCAGGACCCTATGGGGCCTTCCCAGGACAGACCCCCCTCCACCATATCCTCTGCTGTAGCTCCTCTCTGATGTACCCAGATAATAGTATCTCATGCATATTTCTTGAGTTGTTCAGATGCTGAAAATCCCCACCAAATGGAAGAAATAACTACTTGATGATCATGAGCACATACCCCCAGACCTACTGGCAGCTAAGGATTGATAAAGTCAACCTCCCTGTTACCTCAACATCAACCAATCAGAGAATTGTGCACGAGCTGGTCACATACCCTGTGACTCCCCTCCCTCACTTGGCCTTTAAAAATGCTTTTCTGAAACCCTTCGAGGAGTTCAGGGTTTTCTGAAACCCTTCGAGGAGTTCATGGACACTAGCCATGCGTCTCCTTGCATGGCTCTGCAGTAAACCTTTCTCTGCTCCAAACTCCGATGTTTAAGTTTGTTTGGTCTCACTGTGCATACAGCACAGAAACTTGTGTTCAGCGACAGGAGAACTCTTAAGTGTGGATTCATCTAGGAATATCCTGTCATATGTTAAAGGATGGTAGAGGAATCTAGAAAAACCTCTCTTAAGACATAGCCCAGATGTCAATAAACTTTTTCTGTAAAGGCAAAACAGTAAATATTTTGGATTTTGTGGACCATATACAGTCTCTGTTGCACCTACTTAACTATGCCATGAATGTATATGAATGAGCACGGCTGAGTTCCAATGAAACAAACAAAAAAACAGTGAAGAAAAGCTGGTATGACCAAAGCAGTGCTACTTTTCTAACACTGAATAACCTCCGACTGTCTCATTCATACAAGTTTGAAAGGGGCTCATTTAAGTGAAATTTTTACCCAATACTCCAGAGGTTCCTATATGCACAAATGACAGACTTATACTGTTAACCCGGATATTTAAATTCTTAACTCCTAATTATGTGCTAAATCAGTGGTTTCTTTTTTTAAATTTGTTTCATTTCATCACTGAAGCATCTCTCAAAATCTCCTGATTAAGAAGAATAGCTTCTTGTTCTGAGAGTTCTTTTTGACCCCTATAACTACACAACTGTGTAACATGAAATGTTATGTTTCATACATCACTGGGGATGATGACTGATAAAATTTAATGAGACTCACACAGAAGTGACTCATCTGACCCAGAAATGACAACAATAAAATAATGGAAATTTTTCAAAGCTTGAAAATCTTTACTTCTCTAAATAAATATGTAGAAGTGGAGACATCTAGTGTATATCTTCAACATTGATTTCTGTTTGTCTGTTAAAAAGAGAAATTGTTGAGTACCAGTTGTTAATTCTCCTAATCAGGAGAGCACAGAAGCCTAGGTTTCTGGGGATTATAGATTCTGGGGTCATTAACACTATGTGATTTTCCTTTCCTGGCCCCCTTCCCTGGTAGCTGATCCCAGAAAATCAATTCTGATTTCAATCCTGTTTTGTTCCTTCTCTCCTGAAATCTGAGATGTGACTCATCAACGGACCTTATTTCCATGCCTTTGCTTCTTGGTACTATAGACCTTGGAAGAGAAATTTCCTCAAGTTAAGTAGCTGAATAACTTCCTGGAATCCCTCTATGATGTTCTGTGGTTTTCCTGCTTTGACTGTCCCTAGTTACCTCCTCAGCATGAGTCACTGTGGCCAGCCAGACAGTCCTTACAGCCTTGTGAGAAAACACAAGCCTCCTTCACTCTAGCAATACAAAAGTTGTCTCCGGATTACATCTGGAAGGAGAATGTCCAGGTTTAGAGAAGATACTTGACCAAACAATCTCCAGTCTGTCACACATTTTGCAAGTTTAGCATTTCTCTTCTCATTCTCTCACTTATGGATAAATGCCACCACCACCATGCTGGCCTGCAAGGATAGGATTTAACTCCACTTAAATGTGTTGTTTTAAGCATTGCCTCTATATGTTTCATGAAACCACCTGCCAAGCTGGGATGTACTTCACAGAACTTTATTGAACATTGTGGAAGAGGCACAAGATATTAGATCACATAGAGCTGGCCATAAGTCTACAAACAAAATGCCTGACAAAGCCTTTAAGTTGTTTACGCTGACATAGTCAACAACTATGAGCATAGATTATTCTCCATGATCTGTAGGCCATGTGCTACTGTATAAATGCCACTGGGGATATTTACACTCTACCTAGAGTTAGAAGTTTTAGTAAATAAAGATATGGGATACCAGTTAAATTTGTATTTCAGATAAACAATGAATAATGTTTTAGTATAAGTATGTTCCATGTAGTGCTTGAGATATAATTATACTAAAAATGTATTCATTGTTTATCTGAAATTCAAATTTAATAAAGTCTTTTTTTTTTTTTTTGCAACTCAGATTCAAGCCCCCAGGTCTTACATTTAGGTCTTTATTCCATTTTGAGTTTATTTTTGTATACGGTATTAGAGAATGTTCTAATTTCATTCTTTTGCATGTAGCTGTCCAGTTTTCCCAGCACCACACCAACTTTGTTCTTTTTTCTCAAGATTGTTTGGCAATTCAGGGTCTTTCGTGGTTCCATATGTGGACAAAAAAATGTTGCCTGTCATTTCAGTAAACAAGGAATGTTGCAGCCATCAAGCCATCAGCCACTACAGCAGCCCCCAGTGGTGCTCCCTGAGGGGAATTCAGGGTGGACAAAAACAAGATACTTACTGGCCCTAGATAATTAAGAGGTATATCAAACAAATAATTTAAATGAGCCCAAACTCTTGCATCTTCCCAGAGAAAGGCACTAACATCATTAACTTGAGATGTCTGTTTTTTTTTTTTTTGATTACCAGTAATCTTTTGATGTTCGACTACATGTGTTTGTTGTTGTTGTTGTTTTGTTTGTTTGTTTTCAGAAACAACTCCTATATATCTTGGCTCTTCCCTTACTTCTTTGGAACAGTCTCTCAGAGCTATCCTAGAGACTGTCTTCCCAGGCTATAGTCCTCAGTAATATCCTTGAATTAAACATAATTCTCAACTTTTAGGCTGTACATTCTTTTCAGTTGACACATTTAAATTTTAGGATTATTTGTTCTAGTTCTGGAAAAAATGTCATGGGAATTTGGTAGCGATTGCATTAAATCTGTAGATTGCTTTGGATAATATGGACATTTTAACAATATTAATTCTTCTAATCCAATACATGGAATATCTTTCCATTTCTTTGTACCATTTTCAAATTCCTTCATCAATGTTTAATAGTTTTCACAGTATAGTTCTTCCACTTCCTTTGTTAAGTTAATTCCTAGGTATTTTATTCCTTTTGATGCAATTTTAGACAGGATTGTTTTCTTGTTTTCTCTTTCTTATAGTTCATTATTAGTGTATAAAAATGCAACAGATTTCTGTATATTAATCTTGTGTCCTGCAACTGTACTGAATTCATTTATTAGTTCTAATAGTTTTTTGGTGGAGACTTCAGGGTTTTCTATATACAGTATCATGTCATGTGTAAAGAGTGACAGATTTACTTCTTCCCCAAGGGAATGGTTTCCTTCTTGCCTAACTCAGGGCATTGACAGTAATGGTGACATAGTTTGAGTGTCAGATTGGAGGCCAATGAAAGCAGTTGGTGTAGGCTTAAAAATGTTCTTAAATTTTTTTGATTGTAAATTATTAGTGTATAGAAATGCAACTGATTTGTGTGTGTTGATTTTGTATCCTGCAACTTTGCTGAGTGTTTATTAATTCTAACAGTTTTTTGGGTAATCTTTAAGTTGTCTACATATAAGATCATATTGCATGTGAACAGAAATAAGTTTATTTCTTCCTTTCCAATCTGGATGCTTTTTATTTCTTATAAAATTACTCCAACTAGGACTGGTAGTACTGGGTTGAATAGAAATGGTGAAACAAGTATCCATGTTTTGTTGAAAACTGAGGGTTTGAAAAAAATATTCACCTATCCCAGTCTTCACAGACTGGCTCTGTGCAGGGGAACACCTCCTCTAATCCACCTATCATGAAAGCTGAAGGTTTTCTCAGGCCTTTTCTGAAGATGCATCTCCTGTAAGTATATGTGTCCTTTTTTTTTCTTTTTTTATAATGCTCCCAAATACATGCCTATTTTTAAATGTCTTAATTTACTGAGGAGTCTCACCCTTGCTTCTTCTCAGGGCCATAGATGTTCTATTGTTTTCATCTGTCTGTTAATTTCATCCTCCCAGGCACCCACACATCTGAAATCCTCTTGAAGCTCTCTTACATTGAGGCCCCCATCAATTGCTTTTATTCACCTTCAACCTGATATCCAAACTATGCCACCATTCCTGTCAGTGCCCTGAGTAAGGCAAGACAGAAACCATTCCTTTGCACAGCTCCCAGACAAGCCAGAATATAGCAAGTTATACTCTGTGTCCTGAGTGAAGAACCAGGAATTGGGACTGTGCCATCCTGTGTAGCTCTGGAGATGGTTGGGGCAAAGGAGATCAAACACTTCATGAAATTTCCTACTATTTTGAGTGTGTCTTTTTCTTGGTTAGGCTTTGGTTACTGCAGCTTATTAAACTATTTCTAGAGATACCACATAGCTACTTTTGTCTATATATTGTTGTTTATTTGGCATTTTCATGGGGAAATAGGGACTGAAGCTTCCTAGTCTGCCATCTTGCTGGTGTCAATCTCCTCAAATTATCTTTTAATTCTCAAACTACAGTGGTTTGGGCTCCCATCCATATGATAACAGTACAAACTCCCTTATTTCCTTGTATCAGTTTATTTCTGAATCCTCAAAGATGACCTCACATGTGCCCCCCAAACCGACATCTTAGTTACAGACACCATATGGCATTTCTCTCCACACTGATTCCTCTTCTTCTCTAGTTGCCACTTGTTTTTGAAACTCACTGTTGCCACTGCTGAGAATGCCTAACATTCTGTGCAAAGGATGGGTATCTCAATATTCCTAAATTTGCTCCTGCTATGGCAATGTCAGACTAAATGGTGTCTCCATCCCTAGCCCCTGCCTGCAGCTCTGAGCTGGCCCTTATATCTGGGTTGTCAAGCAGCTCTGTTTATGCCCAACATATCCCAAAGTCTCCTTTGATTTTCTTCTATTAGCTTTTGACCCTGATCTCTTTAACCACAGTGAGTCAAACCCCATCTGTCTTATGGAAGTGCTCCATTCAGGGTGCTACCTGAATACCACAAATTGGGTAGCTTTTAAGGAACAGAATTTTATTTCTTACAGTTTTGAAGGCTGGGAAGTCTGAGATCAGGGTGCCAGCATGCCACCAGACCTCTTCTAGGTCACAGACTTCCTGTATCCTCATGTGGAGGAAGGAGGCAAGGGGGCTCTCTGGCTTCTTTTTTATAAGGTCATTAATCTCATTTATGAGGATTCTGCCCTCTTGACCTAATAACCTCCAAAGGCCTCACATACCAATACCATCATATTGGGCATTACAGTTTCAACAAATGAATTTTGAGGGAACAAAAACATAGAACCATCCAAAATACTGAGTTTGGAATACCCATCTTTTCAATGCATTCACTCTTTTCCTTACAGCCCAGCCCATGCTCTACAAGTGAAAAATCTCCTTCAACTCCCAGCTATAAGAATTATTTTATCAGTGGAGTACTATAGATTTTCATGTAATTTAGGTAAGTTATATATTCTATACTAATTTTGCCTAGGCCCATATGAATCATCCAAAAATGCCCTGATGCAATCAGAAAAGGCTCTATTGTTCCCAAAAGAGGACAGATATTAGTGTGACTTGGTAATATTTTGAGATATTAACTTATTACTTTTTCTCATTCTGTTTCCCTCTTTCCCTTCTCCTAATACACAAAAGCAACTTGGTTTTCATTGCCTTAGGGGAAATAGGTGGCAGGTAGGAAAACAGATACAGCTTAAAACTCTTTCTGACCTTGGGATTGTCATATCTTAAATCCTTAGAGGAAAGGGATGTACAGTCAGATACAGAATATCTTTAAGAAATAAGAAAAGAGAGAACTTTCTACCAGATAGGAAAATTACACTCCATGGTGGGGAAAAAAAGCAGATATTCAAGAGAAGTTTGTGAGATCCAAAAGCATAGATGGTCTGTGTACTTGCAAATGACACCACCTTAGTGACAAAAATTAAGAGAGGAATGACTGAGTAGTGCATCACAGAGAACTGAACAACTCACAGCCTTAGTGGATTCAAGGGTGTCATGTAGGGCATAGAAGTTGCAAAAAAGCCCAGTCATGAGGAGACCATGCAAGTGGATACCCTTACTCCTTCAGCCAGAGGGGAGAATACTGAATTAACTTTTTGCTTTCCATTTTTTGTATTGGTTTCTTGACAGCCTGGTAGAATGGAAGTTTGGATTCAGAAGTTTGTTGAGTTATAAGAAAAAAAGAAAGCTATCTTTTCAACCTGAGTTTGCATTTTAAGATTTATACCCACTAAGTAAATATTCAACTACGTGACTTGGGACAAGTGTTAAAAACAGAAAGTATTGCCAATATGTCTAACTTATCTAAAGAATAAGACATGCAATAAACTTATGAATTATACCATCCCTTTTAGGAAAGTACAGAAAGGATAAAGTAGAGGAATGAAGTCAGCAAGGTGTCAGAATAGGAGGTCCTGAGCATTTGTTTCCCCACAGAAACACCATTTGGTAATTATCCACAGACAAAAGAACCATTGTAGGAGCTTCAAGATCTGAGTAGGAGTTTGTGACAGCTCAGTGGAGCCCACGGCCAAGGAGAGTGCTTTGAGAAGGTGGGCCTGTGCCCCAGGGAGGTGGTCCACCAACCACAGACCCAACTGCAGACACAGAATCAGCCCCATCCCATGTGGACTCAGCTCCAGCCCTACTTGTCCATGGTCACAGAAGCAGTCCTATCTTCCCGGGGTACCCAGCAGAAACCATGTCCACCTATATCCCTGTAATAGGCCTGCTGATTACAGACCTGACTGCAGACATAGATGAAGCCCCATGACCCAGATCCAACCCCACTTGACTGCAGTCCCAGAGGCAGTCCTGCCTGCCTGGGGACCTGGCAGGAGCCATGCCTACCTATAACCCAGGTAACAGGCCAGCTGGCTGCATACTTGTCTGTGGAACTGGAATCAACTCCATGATCTGACTCCATCCCCACTCAGACATGAACCCACGGCAGTTCTGTCTGCTGGGGACCTTGCAAGAGCCAAACCTACCTATGACTCTGATAGCAGGCCTGCTAACTGGACCCAGAAGCATCCCTACTGTCTACAGACCTGTCTCCATCCCTGCTTGCCTGTGGTCTTGGAGGCAGACCTGTCCACTCATTGACCTGGTTCCAGACCTGCTGGCAAACATGCCTCCAGCCCTGCCCACTTATGACCTGATGCTCCCACTTAAGGATCCTGGCAGTAAGCCCACCTTTGGAAACCACCAACAGGATCATTCACAGATCCTGTCTGCTAACAATACCATACTCTCTGACTAGGCTGAATGGTGAAGGTCTTTACCTTCTGAAGCCAGTCTGTAAAATGTAAATGACTCGAAAACTGCTCCTCCAAATGCACAGACACAAACCCAAGGCTACAAGTATCACAAAGAATCAGGCAACCACCAAAAGAAACTAATAAAGCTCCAGTAATTGACTCTAAAGAAATAGAGATCCATAAACTGCTTCACAAACAATACAAAATAATTGTCTTAAAGAAGCTCAATGAGCTACAAGAGAACACAGATAGACAACTAAACAAAATCAGGAAAACAACATATGAACAAAAAAAAGTTCAATGAAGAAATAGAAACCATAAAAAAGAATCAAATAGAAGTCTTCAAGCTGAAGAATGCAACAACTGATCTGAGAAATTTAATAGAGAACTTCAACAGCAGAATCAGTCAAACAAAAGAAAGAATCAACAAACTCAAAGAAAGGTCATCTGAAAATAACCATTAGAGGAAAAAAGAAGAAATGGAGAATGCCCACAGTTCTTATGGACATCTTCAAATATTAGTATACATATTACAGGATTTCAAAAGGAGAAGAGAGAGAAATGGGCGAAAAACTTATTTGAATAAATAATGGCTGCAAACTCCACAAATATAGGATCTGAAATGGACATCCAGATTCATGAAGCCCAGAGGATCTCAAGTAAGATGAATCAAGAGAAATCCACACTGGGTACATTATAATTAAACTGTCAAAAGTCAAAGACAAAGAGAGGATTTTGAAAGCAGCAAGAAAGAAGTGACACTTCATGTATAAGGTAGCCTCCATAAGACTATCAGTGGATTTCTTAAAAACAAACACATAGACCAATGGAATAGAATCAACAGCCCAGAAATAAACACATGCATATATGGTCAACTAATACTTGAAAAGGGAGCCAAGAATACTCAATAGAGAGAAGACATTCTCTTCAATAAATAGTGCTGGGAAAATTGGATATTCACATGTAAAAGAATGAAAATAGTACCCTACCTTATACCACTCACAAAAGTTAACTCAAAATGGATTAAAGACTTAAATTTAAGACCTGAAACCATAAAAGTCCTAGAAGAAAACACAGGGAAAAAACTCTTTGACATTAGTCTTGGCAATGATTTTTGGGATATGACACCTAAGCACAAGGAACAAAAGCAAAAATCAACAAGTGGTACTACATAAAACTACAAAGCTTCTGCACAGCAAAAGACATGATCAAAAATGAAAAGGCAACCTAGAGAATGGGAGAAACATTTGCAAACCATCTATCTGAGAAAGGGTTAATATCTAAAATATATAAGGAACTCCAACTAAATAGCAAAAAAAACAAAAAGAAAACCAAACAAAAAAATTGATGAAGAAATGGGCCAAAACCTGAATAGACATTTCTCCAAAGAAGGCAAACTAACAGCCAACAGGTATATGAAAAGGTACTCAATATCACTAATCATCAGGGAAATGCAAATCAAAACCACAATGAGATATCAATTCACATCTGTTAGAATAGATATTATATGAAAACACAAAACAAAACAAAAGACAAATGTTGGCAACAATGTGAAAGAAATGGAACCCTTTTTGTATGCTACTGGTAGGAATGTAAATTGGTGCAGCCACTATGGAAAACAATATGGGTTTCCTCAAAAAAAATATAGAATTTCCATTTGATCCAGCGATCCTACTCTTGGTATATATCCAAAGTAATTGAAATCTGGATCTCAAGGAGATATCTGGACTCCCATTTTCATTGCAGCATTATTCATAATAGCCAAGATACAGAAACAACCTAGATGTCCATGGATGGATGAGTGGATAAAGAAAATATGGTATATACATGCAATGGAATATTATTCAGCCTTTAAAAAGAGGGAAATCCTGACATTTGTGACAACATGCATGGGCCTGGAGGACAATATATTAAGAGAAATAAGCCAGACAAAGACAAATACTGTATGATCTCATTATTATATGGTATCTCAAATGGCCAAACACATAGAAGCAGAGAGTAGAATGTGGTTCCCAGGGACTAAGGGCTGGAGGAAATGGAGAGGTCTTGTTCAAAGGGTACAAAGTTTCAGTTATGCAAGATAAATAAGTTCTGGGGATCTGCTATACAACGTAGGGTCTGTGATTAGCAATATTGTATTGTGTACTTGAAAATTTGCTAAAAAAGTAGATCTTAGATTATGTGCTTTTAGCACAAAAGGAAACATAATAAAGCAAAACAAAATAAAGGGAGCAGGAAGAAACTTTTGGAGGTGATGGGTAAGTTTGTAGCATCAGTTGTCATGATGGTTTCATGGATGTATAATTATGTCCAAACACATCAAGCTGTATACAGTAAAAGTCTACAGCTCTTTGTATGTCAATCATACCTTAATTTTAAAAAAATACCTAAGTGTTGAAAGTTATATTAAATAATACATGTAAAGAATTTAGCACAGGGTTCAGCACATAATAAATACTTAAATATTAGTTATTTAAAAAAAAAAAGAGTAACCTGTGAGTCCCTACTAACTACTTCACTCACCATGTGTAGCCTCCAGAAAAGAAGGTCCCTACCAGGTCAAGAATAATGTAGGGGTATCGATTTTCCTTTTACAACTTTCCTGTGTTTTTCTAATGTAATTCTGGTTATGCCTGGATCATTAAGGCCTCAATGTAGATAAATAACAATTATTTCAAATATGTTGACCTAGAAACAACTGGAGAAGTGTGGAAAATAGTAGTACACACCCATGTTCAGTCCCCACCTCCTTACTGAATAAACATGAAGACCACTCTCCCTTATGCCTCTCCAGTTAATGGGTGCCATGTGACTGGTTCTATTTAATGAAATGTTAGTGTGTGTCTTTTCTGGGCTGAGGAATTTAAAAGTCACTATGCTACTCTACACTGTCTTCTGTATTAGTGGTCTTGAGGTCACGTGTTGGGATGTTAGTGTCACAAGATGTAGAGAACCCAAGTATCCAAGTCACAAGACGAAAGAAAGTCCATTCCCATCTTCAACCCATGCTACCATCCCCCAACTGTGCACGTGCACGTGCACACACACACACACACACACACACAAAACGTGCATCAGGATTTGCATGAATGACAAATAAACATGTGATATGCTAATCCAGGAAGATTTTGAGGTTTCTTTGTTAGGACAGCCTTGTTTGACCTATTCTGATGACTGTAAATATTGTTACAATTTTGTTTTCCAATGGCTGATGAACCCGATTCTATGAATTCCTTGGACATAGTATCCTTTTTGTACAGAGCATCTTTATGGTGCCATATAGTAAATTTAAAGCTTCCATAGTCAGCAGTAATATGTGAGCAATCCTGGGATTTGCTAAGTAATTCATGAGCCTCATTCTGTACTTCTTTACAGTCACTTTTAGATAATAAATCTCTTCCAGAGAGATAATTATGACATTCATATATCACATTTATGTGCTTTGGATTCAAATAAATCCGGCCCCGCTACTTAGTAGCTGTGTGGGTTAGGGCAAGTCACTTAACCTCTCTGAGGTTCAGTTGTCTCATTTGTCAAATGTAACTAAAACAAATCTATCTAGGGATGCTGTGAGGATAAAATGAGGTAATACATGAAAATCATTTAACATGGTACCTAGTAAATATGCATACTATAATTTAACTGTTAGCTCATTATACAAGGGGATTTTCAGCACTGATGTCTGTAGCAGAGGCATTTGAAGAACTTAAAATGCTTTTCATGTTGGCCCAAATCTGGCCCACCCTAACATAGTGATAGGAGCATTATTATTCCAAGAGTCAATTAGTGCAGATGACTCCATCCCATGTCTACTTTCATGGAAGGCAGTCCAAACCAAGGAAAAGTATTATATCTGGGAACAATGGATGGTTAGGTATCTCAGGATTAGCAATGATGAGTAACCTTAACCAGCTCTAAACCTGAAGGACAAGGGGAGGATGTAGTTAGTGAAATCCAGAAAAATATGTAGCTATAGGAGAGAGATGCCCAACAGAAGCTGTGGTTTTCTGTAAAACACATATACTGCCACAGTGCCCTGGCAGAAAGAGAGCCGGGATAATAAATAATCTTTCTCTCCTCTTACTCTCTCCTACAATCTCCTTCCAGTGCCTCTGGTTGAATAGTTCCCCAAATGAAAGTCAGAGCAAAGGTGCTGTGTTGATAGAATCCTTAGAAGTCAGCCTCCCAGGGCACAGAGCAGAGTGGAAAAGGGCACAGAGCAGAGTGGAAAAGGGCACAAGTAGATCTAGAGGAGCAACCAGAGAATAAAGAGCAAATCTATTTGCTTACCCAAAGCCTGAGTTTCTAGAGAAGGTTGCATAGGAGGAAGGTGGCAGAGAGGCTGAAAGAAATTTTCTCAAGCTAGAAAGGCTGCAGAGGTGTTGCTACCTGAACATGCTCCATGGTGGAAGAAGGACAAAAGTGGAAAGACCTCAGAGGGGACGGCTGAGGGTTGAACAGAGGGAGGCTAGGAACTTCTAGGTCAGTGTAGAATATGACTTAGTTCTTTTAAAATAAAGAAACATGACATCTGACTTTATGGAATAAGAATCGTATCTACGAAACACATACTATTACTCTGTGTGATTTTCCAAATTGTAACAAAAGAAACCTAGTTATTTTGTGCTGGTAAAAGTTATAGGTTATCTTCCTAAATTCATCCTATATAGCAATGTTATAAGTTATCTTCCTATATAGTCCTTCCACTTATCTTCTTAAAAAATGACTACTAGACATTTAAAACTGGCACCAGTATATATCTGTTAACATTTTGCTATACTTGTTTCCTGTCTTTTTTTCTCCAAAAGTGCCAACCACTAACATAAATTTAGTGTATATCCTTTCAGTCAATTGTTTTGTACTTTTACATACACATATAATGATTTTTTAAAAAGGTTTGTGGAAGTGGAATTATATTATCTTAGCCCTTTTGAGAAACAACCTATCCTATCTGGTTCTTGAGTACATTTCTCTCCAGTCTGACATACAGAAATCAGAAGAACATCTGAGTGTTTAGCTCTATGGTTCCCTACAAATCTTCTGTATCAGGTGTATCAATTGTTCCAGCAACAAGACCACCCTGCAGGTACACAGGTAACTTATATCCTCATTTATGGGGCCATGGGAGCTCCTGGACAGTCTCCTACCATATTTATGGTCACAGGAAACTAAGAGTTTATTTTTATCCACTTTATCCCTAGACCTACATACTACACAATGATTTCTGATTTACAACTGCTTCAGCATAATGCTGGAGATTGCTATCTCCCTAGGATTTATCCTAGAAAATAAGGTATATATCCTATCTGAGGGGTCTATTGCCCCTAGGTCTCAGCCAAAGAAGGTAAGGACATGGCCAGTTCCCTCCTCCCCCAAATATATACTCATGTCTGTCTTGTTTCATCACCAATCCTCTCCTCAAGAATCTTTCCCTCCAAACTCATGGTATCTTTATCTACTCTTAGTGGGGAACCAGGAAAAATCCTGCTTCTAATTTAGCATAACTTTTTGGTAAATCTTTCTTTCTTATACCTAGATCAATGGTCTTTTGAATTTATAAAGTAAGATTTTATTCTTTACTCC
Source organism: Balaenoptera musculus (assembly GCF_009873245.2). Lineage (NCBI taxonomy): Eukaryota > Metazoa > Chordata > Mammalia > Artiodactyla > Balaenopteridae > Balaenoptera > Balaenoptera musculus. The sequence continues at coordinate 72,077,006 of NC_045806.1, read as the reverse complement.
TGATTGGGACTATAGTGTTCCAAAGTGCAGATGGTTACAGAATGAGAGTGAATTCCAAGAAGCAAAGAACATCTCAGATAATATGTAAATCATTACTCTGTTACACAAGCAGAATCATACAATATGTGACATTTTGTGTCTGACTTCTTTCACATATCATAATGCTTTCAAGGCTCATCCATATTTTAACACATATCAATAGTTTTTCCTTTCTGTGGCTGAATAGTATTCCATTGTATGGATATACCACATTTATATAATTATTCACCAGGTGATGGATATATTGGTTTTTCCCCCATGCTTGACTATTATGAATAAATCTACTATGGACATCCAAGAACATATTTTTGTGTGAACAGATGTTTTAATTTCTCTTAGAATGTGCCTAGGAGTGGTATTGTTATTGGTTATTATAGATATCTATATGGTAGATAACTCTATGTTTAACATTTTAAGAATCATCAAATTATTTTCCAAAAAGACTACATAATTTTACATTTTTGCCTGCAATGTATGAAGGTTTCAGTACTCGCCATACCTGTTATACCCTGTCTTTTAAAATTTTAGCCATCCTAGTGGGTGTAAACTATTACCTTATGGTTTTGACTTGCATTTTCCTGATAGCTAATGATTTTGAGCTTGTTTTCATGTGCTTATTGGACATTTGTATATCTTCTTTGAAGAAATGTCTATTCAAATCCTTTGCTCATTTTAAAATTGGATTATGTATCATTTTATTAATGAGTTATATTTGTTTATAAAATTCTGGATACAAGCCACTTACCAGATATCAGATTTATCCCAGTCTGTGGGTTGTATTTTCACTTTTTTGATAGTGTCTTTTATAACACCAATGTTTTAAATTTTGATGAAATGTAATTTATTTTTTTCTTTTATCACTGTGCTTTTGATGTCATTTCTAAGAAAACATTATCTATCAGAGTTCATGCAAATTAACTCCTATATTTTGATCTAAGAGGGCTATAGTGTCATGTCTTACATTTAGGTCTATGATCCATTTATTTTACTTTTTTTATTTTAGTAAAGTATACATGACATAAAATTTAACATTTAAACATTTTTAAGTGTAAAATGTAATGGCATTAAGTATATTTACATTGTTGTGTAACCATCACCACTATCCATTTCCGGAACTTTTTCATCATCCCAAACTGAAACTCTGTGCCCATTAAACATTAACTTCCTATAATCCCCTGCCCCAAACCCCTGGTAACCACTACTCTATTTTCTGTCTTTATGAATTCTATTATTTTAAATACCTCATATAAGTGGAATCATACAGTATTTGTGTTTTTGTGAGTGGTTTATTTCACTTAGCATAACTCAAGTTTCATCCATGTTGTAGCATGTCAGAATTTACTTCTTCTTTAAGGCTGACTTGTTTTTTGTATTTATATTCATCAGGGATATCGGCCAGTATTTTTCTTTTCTTGTCGTGTTCTTATCTAGCTTTGGTATCAGGGTAATGCTGGCCTTGTAAAATGAGTTTGGGAGTACTCCCTCCTCCTTGCTGGAGTCCTTGAGTGCCATGGTGCTGAAGTGGATTGTGAAAGCCTGGGACACGGTAGTCAGCTTGGCAATGGGCCCTCCTGGATTCCCCCTGAAGCCTGTGTCACAGGCATTGATTGGGAGCCTGAGGCCACAAAAGCCATCCAGGGCAGTAGGAGCCAGCCAGTGCTGGAATGTACTGGGAAACTGCTGGAGCTTGATGGAAGTCTGTTGCCACAAGGGCTACCTGATGCCATAGGAACCAGCTGGTGCTGGTGCAAGCTGGGAGTCTGCATTCATGGGAGTTTGTCAGGAACCTGATTCCAGCTGAGTCAGCTGGCACCTTGCTGGGCTGTGATCCTGGGACCACTGGAGATGCCTAAGACTGTGGGAGCCAGTAGGCACCAGAGTAGATTGAGGGCCTTGGTTCATGGAAGCATTCTAGGAGCCTGGAGACAAGGAAGCTGCCTGGAGAGGAAGAATCACCTGTGGCCACCGGCCACCTGGGACTGCTGAAACTGGCCAGTTCCTTGGTGGGGAACTGAGTTTGCAGGGGTCCTCTAATAACCTGGAGCCAGGAAGCTGCCTGAAGTTATGGATGTTGTCTGTGAATGCTGGAGTAGCAGGCACCAATGTGAGATGGGAACTTGACTTCCTGGAAATCTGCTAGAAGCCTGGTGCTGTGGAAGCCACCTGGGTCCTTAGGAGCTGCCTGGGGCCACTAGAGTCAGCAGATGTCAGATGAGCTGGGAGCCTACTGGAAGCCTGGTACCACAGATGCTACCCAGTGCTTTGAGACCCACCTGGGGTCACAGGAGCTGCCAGATGCCAGGGTTAGACGGGGGGACCTGGATTCACAGGAGCCCATTTTGTGCCTGGTACCATAAATGCTACCTGGTGCCACTAGAGCTAGCGGGTGCCAGGGTGAGCTGGGGCCTGGCTTCCTCAGAGCTCACTGGGAGCCTGGAATCACAGGAGCCACCAGGGGTCACAGGAGCAGCTTGGAGCCCCCAGAGCTCTCAGGTGCATGGGTGTGATGGGGGCCTGTGTTCCCAGGAGCCTGCTGGGAGCCATCCTATAGAAACCACCTGGAACTGTGAGAGGTGTCTGGGACCACTGGAGTAGGCAAGTGCTAGGGTGAACTGGAAGCCTAAATGTGTGGTAACCTGCTGGGAGCTCTGGAATGGAAGCTGCTTGAGATGCTGGAGTAGGCAGGTGCCAGAGTGAACTTGGGTCTGGCTTCACAGGAGCCCATCAGGAACTTTATACCAAAAGTGTCACTTGGGGCCACTGGAGCCAGTAGGCACCAGGGTGAGATGGTGGCCTGGGTTCCTGGGAGCCTTTGGGGAGCCTGGTGCCAAGGGATCTACGCGGAGCTGTTAGAGTTGACAAGTGAGGAAGTGAGCGGGGACCTTGGTTCCTGGGAGTCCTCCAGGAGTCCTGTCATGGAAGCTGCCTGAGACTGCTGGAGTAGGCAGGCACTGGGGTCAGCTGGGGTCTGGGTTCATGGGAGCCTGCTGGGAGCTTGGCGCCAAGGATGGCATTTGGGGCTGCCAGAGCTGCCTGTGGTCACTGGAGCCAAAAGGTACCTGGGTGAGTGGGGGTCTGGGTTTTCAGGAGCCTGCAGGGAGCGACCTACAGCTGTGGGAATTGGCTTGGTGCCTGGGTGGGTTCTTTCTGGGGTTTGTGGTAAAGTTGGGTACTCATTTTACTCCCCTCTCATGGGGAAGGTGTCTTTCTCCACACTGAGCTGCCTTAGCTTAGGAGAGGGGTAATGAGGTAGTGTGAATCTGTCTTTCTTACACTCCTCAATGTGTCCTTTCTTATTTCTTATTTCTTATTTCTGTGGTTCACCCAGGTGCTGTGATTGCCTCACCTAGAGTATTTGCTCTTGTGAAGGTATTTTCGTGTTTTCAGACCTATTTTTAAATAAGACTAGTTGTTCTCTGATGGCCAGAACCTCTATGTGTTCCAATTCTATCAAGGTCTAGTTAATTATGATCCAGATATAGGATTATTTAACCACTCGTATAGATACTAAAGCTTATGGAATCAGGCTGTTTGTATGAGGGTCTCCATGACCTTAGATGAAATGTGAATTGGGAAAATTCAGCTGGCCTTTGTAGAAAAGAAGCCACCAAATACTGATTCTCCATTACTTGGAATATAATCTAAATTACACAGACCTGGATTTGGTAGAGATTTCATAAACTTAGCCCTAATTTATGTATATATCACTAGGGCCTAAGACACAGTAGATCCTTAATAAATATTTGTGATGCAGAGATATTATTTTCGAAGACTATTAATGTGTTTTTCTCCTTTTAGTGTTTACTCATGTATGAGATTCCAGTATTTTGCTAGATATGCTCATTTCACCCATTGTTTGTGTATAATCTGAGTGTGTGTGTGTGTCTGTGTCTGTGTAAGGGAGGGGATTAGGATTACAACAGGAAGGCAAAAAAAGTGGATATCAATATTAAACTTTAAGCATGTCAAATGGGATTTTTTCCCTAGTCTGTAGTAGGCAATAATCTTGAAAAACAAGTATTGTCAAGAGAGGAAAAATATGCTATAGATTTTTAAAAGCGTTTCCTTTACATATGGAGAGGCAGGTTGATGAAATATGAAGTTTATGTGGTATCTTCCACAGACTAGAGAGGAGATACTCCTTCCGTTATTCAGTTGGGGCTTAGTGTCTCTAGCAAGTGGTATATGATGTAAAAGAAGTCCATTACAAAGAGGAAAAGTAACGGAAAAACCTGCCCTCTTCCTCAGGTGACTGTGATAAGAGAAAAATGACATCTGAAAAAAATGTATGTTTTATGGTGTTTTTTCTTTTCCTGGAATAAGATCTTGAGGTGGGAATCTTGTTGGAGAGCTTAAGAGAAAATCTGAAATCAGAGGAGTTTTTGTTCTCTTTTCCATTTGGGACTATAGGAGGAGACTTCCTTTCAGTGTTCCCTCCATATCAAAACGTGGCCGCAACCACATCTGAGTCAAGTTGATGTATGGTAGAGTTAGACAGAGAGAGAAACTGAGTTTAGTGCCCCAGAGTCTCCTCTAAGGTCCTGTGTAGTATAGAAAGTATCTATAAGTTCCTTCATGCCCTATGGAAATACTGGGAAGGTAGCTGATGATGTTGTCTGGAGAGTCATCATAATATAGGTTGAGGGCTGCAGAGCAGGGGGACCCTGAGAGCAAGGTCATAGTGATTACAGAAAAAATCAAGAACCAATATTTTCTTTCCAATCTGAGTATAATGTCTAAATGTATCAGCCCTTACACTTGTTGAAAGAGTATATAAATTAATAACTCCCTTTCTTATCTTTGTTAGCTTAAACCAAACTGATAGGTCATCTCCACTATGCTATGGTAGCAAAGGTCCTGCCCCTATAACTCCTTTTCCAAACTAGATTTGACTGAAGCAAGCACAGTTATGTTTCAGTACTCTGAGCCTCTGCAGCTCTCCATTCTGACTGCTCAACTCTGCTCAGATTTTGGCAGCCCAGCTAAGCCATAGTAGCCCAAGCACAATTTTTTTCCAGTTTTTTTTGACACATAGCAAATACATCACTGTATAAGTTTAAGGCCTACAGCATGATGGCTTGATTTACACATATTGTGAAACGATTATCACAATAGGCTCAGCTAACATCCATCATTTCATATAGATACAATAAAGGGAAAAGAAAGAAGAAAGGAAAAAGAAAAAAAAATTTCTCCTTATGATGAGAACTCTTAGGATTTATTCTCTTAAAAACTTTCTTATGTATCATATAAAAAAGTGTTAACTATTATCATTGTTGTACATTATATTCTTAGTACTTCTTTATCTTATAACTGGAAAGTTGTACCTTTTGACTACCTTCCTCCAATTTCCCTTTCCCCCACACTCTGCCTTTAGTAAGCAGGTCTGATCTCTTTTTCTATGAGTTTGGTTTCTCTTTCTCTCTCTCTCTCTCTCTCTCTTTTAGATTCCACATATAAGTGAGATCATAAAGTATTTGTCTTTTTCTGACTTATTTAACTTAGCATAATGCCCTCTAGATCCATCCATGCTATTGAAATGGTAGGATTTCCTCATTTTTTATGGCAAAATAATATTCCATTGTATAGATAGATGATAGATAGATAGATAGATAGAAAGATAGATATACCACAAGGTCTTTAACCATTCATCTATCAATGGACACTCACTCTGTTTCCATGTCTTGACTATTGTAAATAATGCTGCTATGGACATGGGGATGCAGATATCTTTTCTTTCTTTTATTTTTATACATCTTTATTGGAGTATATTTGTTTGACAATGTTGTGTTAGTTTCTGCTGTATAACAAAGTGAATCAGCTATATATATACATATATCTCCATATCCTCTCCCTCTTGAGCCTCCCTCCTACCTACCTTGTCCCACCCCTCTATGTTGTCACAAAGCACCGAGCTGATCTCCTTGTGCTATGCTGCTGCTTCTCACTAGCTATCTATTTTACATTTGGTAGTGTATATATGTCGATGTTACTCTCACTTCATCCCAGTTTCCCCCTTCCTCCCCGTGTCCTCAAGTCCATTCTCTATGTCTTCGCCTTTATTCCCACCCTGCCTCTAGGTTCATCAGTACCATTTTTTAAAAAAATTCCATATATATGTGCTAGCATATGGTATTTGTTTTTCTCTTTCTGACTTACTTCAATATGTATGACAGATTCTAGGTCCATCCACCTCACTAAAAATACCTCCATTTCATTTCTTTTTATGGCTGAGTAATATTCCATTGTATATATGTGCCACATCTTCATTATCCATTCATCTGTCGATGGACACTTAGGTTGCTTCCGTGTCCTGGCTATTGTAAATAGTGCTGCAATGAACATTGTGGTACATGTCTCTTTTTAAATTATGGTTTTCTCTGGGTATATGCCTAGTAGTGGGATTGCTGGGCCATATTTTTAGGTTTTTAAGGAACCTCCATACTGTTCTCCATAGTGGTTGTATCAATTTACATTCCCACCAACAGTACAGGAGGATTCCCTTTTCACCACACCCTCTCCAGCATGTATTGTTTCTAGATTTTTTTATAATGGCCATTCTCACCGGTGTGAGGTGATACCTCACTGTAGTTTTGATTTGCATTTCTCTAATAATTAGTGATGTTGAGCATCTTTCCATGTGCCTCTTGGCCATCTGTATGTCTTCTTTGGTGAAATGTCTATTTAGGTCTCCAAAATATGCAAACAGCTCATGGAGCTCAATATCAAAAAACAAACAACCCAGTTAAAAATTGGGCAGCAGATATCTTTTCAAGTTAGTGTTTTCATTTCCTTTGAATATAATACCAAAAGTGGTATTGCTGGATCATATGGTAGTTCTGCCTTTAATTTTTTGAGGAACTGCTAAACTGTTTTCCATAGTGGCTGTACCAATTTGCATTCCCACCAACAGTGCACAAGGGCTCCTTTTTCTCCACATCCAGCATTTGTATTTTTGATGATGGCCATTCTAATAGGCATGAGGTGATATCTCATTGTGGTTTTAATTTACATTCCCCCAATGACTAGTGATGTTGAGCATCTTTTCATGTACCTGTTGGCCTTTTATATATCTTCTTTGGAAATATGTCTATTCAGGTTCTTTGCCCATTTTTTAATTGAGTTGCTTGTTTTTTGCTACTGAGTTGTATGAGTTCTTTATATATTTTGGATATTACCCCCTTATTAGATATATGTATGGTTTGCAAATATTTTTTCCCCTTCCATAGGTTTTTTTCATTTTGTTGATGGTTTCTTTCACTGTACAGAAACTTTTAAGTTTGATGTAGTCCCACATGTTTATTTTTTTAATTTTTTTGCTTGCTGAGCATGATTTTCAAATGCAGCCCTGGGCAACATATACATACCTCTCCTACTAGTCAATATCTGATCAAAATGAAGCAAGCCTAACTGGACCATCAAGAAGATGGTATTCTTTCTCTGTTTGCCTGACCAAGCATGACTCTGGACATGATTTCCCTATTGGTGCCATCTAGCTGTGACTGGAGCATTGGCAAGCTGAGCTGTGGTAGGTCCTTTGACCTTTCTTTTTCCCACTGGCTCACACTCCAATTTAACTTGACAGGCCAAGCTTTGCTCTGGAGATAAAAGTTTAAGTAACTCTACTTCTGCATTGACTTAGATAAGGTATGAATTTAAAGATCCAACAGAACTCTCTGCGTGTGTGTTTATTATTTTTTACAGCATCTCTATGTTTCCATCTCTACCCCTAGAACTGAAGATGTCTATAACCCTTTATTTAGAATTAAAGACAATGGCAGGAATAAGAAACAAAGCAGGGGGATTTTATTTTTGTATTTAAATACATTAGCTACTGGAAAAATAAATATCAAAAGGTCAATTCAAGCTGCACTTGACATAATGTAAAGCCACACTTTATAAGCAGAGGAAATAGATTTTATTTAAATTCAGTTTGTCAAAGTACAAATATCTTTGTACAACCTATGTTGCTCTTTTTTTAAAACTTAAAAGGTAGTAGTACGTTTTATAAGCATCTCTGGATTTTATTTGTTGGTTTCACATACTACAATACAAAGCCCATTTTAAAGGACATATTGCAGAAATTCTAAAATCGTAATTTAATTGAAAAGTTACTTTCATAAAGAAGGTTTTTCAACATTTTATCTTAAATATTGGGTTGGCCAAAAAGTTCGTTTGGGTTTTTCCATAACATCTTATGGAAAAACCCAAACGAACTTTTTGGCCAACCCCCTCCCCCCCTTTTTTTAAATAATTGGACACGGAAGTGAGAATTTAAAGGTAAAATACTACCCAGCTAGTCTTTTTTGTTGTTTTTTAATTTAAAAACATTTGTAGTGCATATATCCTTAACATTCTCTACTGGATGAATATAAAATTGACAGAAAAGCATGTACTGGTACATAAAAGATAATTATAGAATTAACCACGGATGTTGAACATTTTGGTGTTTCCATGTGTTAATATTGTAGAACATCGCGATTTTACTGCTGTTGAAAAATTGCTTTGTTTTTGAAAACTGGTTTAACTTAATGGCAGGTGTTTTAAGAGTTCACAGAAATGTTTGAGGAGAATGTTACTGTCTATACAAGTGAGGCCCTGACACTCGAAAGCTGAGGTTACAATTTGTATCAATATGATAAATATTCACCATTTTATTGTATAGATTGTGTATATGGAATTACAATAATATTTTACTGGTAAAATAAATGTTATCTAACAAGACAACATGTTAAGGAATACCAAATCTATATGTGTGCTTTGGAAAATGGTACTGTAAAAGAGTAAGTCTGTGAAAATTTTAACCTACTGTGATCAGCATAACAAATTATGTCAATGAGCTTTTTTTTTTTAAAATCTCACCACAGTAAAAGCTTTCTTCTTGGTAAATGCGAAGTATTACTTAGCTATTTGGGATATTGTTCAGATAAAAGAATGATGTCTTACTGAAAATCAAACCTTATAATTTAAGCTTTAGATGTTCTCTTTTATATTAGTTACGTTCCAAATGATAGGGTACCTATTTTTTTTTTTGAAATAGAAAATGTTTTTAACTTATTAGACTCAAAATTACCAATGCTTTTATAACCTTTTATACTTTGGTCACTATCAATTTCCCTTAAACATTTTAACATTTTAAAGTAACGAGGCTAAACCTAGACTATTGGATTTTCATTTATATTATTAGCTGCAACAACATATACACTAAACACCTATATGTAATTAATGTTTGAAAACTTGCTTTGGCTTCACAAATGAGAGCATTTATAACTACATATTAAAATGACACAATAATTTTCATGTTTGATTACTAATTGAAGGAAAGAACATATTTCTTCTTCCTCTCCTCTTCCTACTCCACTTCTTGAAATTATCCAGTTTCCTTCCTTTTGATAAAGATAGCTTTATGGTAGCTTCACCACCACAACACATGCACCAGCTCTTCCAATGTTAACAGGAACTTCCTAACACAGAAAACAAAAACAAGGAAAGAAATGCTGTTTGAATGAACTCTGCCTTTAGCATAATATATTGGAGTTGAAAAAGTCCTTAGCTATTCTGGCCCAACCTTCATCTTGTATAAAGATATGGGAAAATGCAGCCCAGATAATAGTCCAATGTGGAACGAGCATAGTCTTTAAAATGAAGTAGGCCTGAGTTTGAAGAACAGGTGATCTTGGGTAAATTTCACCTCTCTGATAATTTTCTCACTTTAAAAATTACAGCTAATAATACTCATTCTTCAAGGTTTTTGTTAGGGTTAAGGAAGATAATGAATGAAAATAATTAGGCATATAGTAGTTATAATCTCATTATCTATTAGTTCTCTTTCACCATTTTCAAGGTCACACAATGAAACAGTGAAATGCCTGGAATAGAATCTAGGTCTCTTAGCTACTGGTCTATAATTTTCTGAAAAGTAAATTACAAACATTTTGATTATTGTATTTGACCTACATCCTTGTTTGCTAAATGTTTTCCTCCATTTCTAGCTGGTCCTAACCATTGTAAAGAGCTACCTACATGGCAGAACTTGAATATTTCTGAGGGTCTTCATGAATCATATTATCGGAGGAAAGAGCTAGAAACCCATTATCAGGTGTCAGTATATTAACACATAACTTATTTAGAACAGTAACCAGCTTACTAAGTAGAAAACAGAGCACCATGAAGTTAGTATAAGGGAAGGTGACGTTTGATACCAAATACAAGGTTTGCTTGTTTGTGGAAATGGTGAAGAGTTAATCATACTTCATATTTTATTAATCCGTCATTTAATCAACAAAACACCATTAGATATTTTGGAATAAGTATAGAGCTATCACTGCCAAAGCTGTCAGAATCATCAAGTTTCCTTTAGCACCCCCAAGATGTCCTTTCAGTGCCCCTTCTTGTACTTTCCTTAAAATTTCTTCTGTTAGATGACCAGCACTCTTGAGGGAGTTAAATTCCAGTCTCTTACTGTGCACCAAGTCCCTTGAATGACTGATCAGTAGTTAGGAGTGTTGTAATTTGTAGAACCTCTATAAGGAGGGGACTGAAGGATTTTCCTCCTGGGCACCAGCCAATAAGAAGGGGCAGACATTTGTGGGTGAGGACATTATTCTTTGCTCCTCAAGTCATAATACATACACAGAAAGTTGGTCAGAGAGTAAAGCTCTTGGATTATTGAATCTGATTCACTTTTCTATAAAAGGAATGAGTCCATCAAGTTAAGAGAATGTCTTGTCATCACTTTATATAAGTACTGATGGATCCTGCTAATGATCAAACAGCTCAGTTAATAATTCTCTATAGGTAAATAAAGCACATGCTATAAATTTCATTAAAAGAATTTGATTCAGCCCTAGAGAGGAAGAGAATGGGATTAATTCCAAACACATATTTTAATTTTTAAATTAAAACCTGAAATATATCAATTTGAATACTTTAAATGAGAGTACCTCTTTCCATTCATCTTTCTGTGCATCATATGACTCAACAGTGTTCAAATAAGTATGTCCATCATATCCTCCAACCACATAGAGTTTGTCTCCAAGGGGACATACAGCAACAGCATCTCGAGGAACACTCAGAGGTGCCACAGTTGACCATGAATCATTTTTTGGATCATACCTTAAGAGGTTTAGGAAGACAATTGAGAAGAAAGTTCAACAGTGTTAAAATTAAAAATAATAGACATTAATAAAATGTACTCTTATCTAATATAAGAAATTTAAAATACCTTATACATACCAAGTGTAATCTGACTAATAAACGTTAAGGATAACTAAATGACAGAATTCTCTTCAGCCACCAGATGTCACTCAAAGCATAGTGAAAATGAATTTCCTTTTAAAAATACCACACATTTCTTTGATCAGTACTCAGATTCTCTATGAGGAAATTTCACATATTGGCATCTTAACATTATGTGGAAAATGCCCCCTCTGTCATTTAGTATGCTAGCTGGAATGGGTTTTTCTTATTCTTTGTTTATCCACGTTATATCTGAGATGCCTGATCTTGTTTATATGAGAGCTCACATGTTAAGTAATTCTGAATATAATTGCCTTTTTGTTTTATAAACTATAGTACCCTGGTTTTAATACTCTTTGTAGTTACGATGACCACAGTTGTATTCTTTTTCCTCTATGAGAGTTCTTATTTATATTCACAGGACCCTGGGATTTTTTTTCCATTTTAATTTGAAGTTAACTCCTTATCCCCAAACCTATTCTGTAAGCAAAATGAAAGAGAATTCAGTAAGCAATATTAATTAAAATCTTCTCCAGGAATTCTTTCCTAAAATTTGAAACCAATATAGAATACTAAGATCTAAAAGGGGTGAACAATAAGAAAAAACTTATATAATTATATGTGGAAATTATCTCTGATTTTATATTGGCCTATTTGTAAAGCCCAATGAAAAATATTTATTTTACAAAATTTCATTTATTACCATCTACTAATTTCCTTACATTTGTATTACTCATCTTATTTCTGTTTTTCTCTCTTTAATCATAATCTAAATTATCTGATCCCAGCTTCCATTTGAACTTGGTCTCACATCCAGTAATATTTTTAATAATATCTGAAATCAGCAATAATTAAGATATCCTCAATATCCACCATATATTGTTGGGTGTCACCTTAAATTCCGATGTTATATTAAAAAGCAGAACCAGAAAATCCACAGCTGTATGCTTTAGCTAATCTGAATCTTTAACACAATTGCTATTGTTAATTGATGCTGTGCTCAGCTAACACAGTACACACATATATGAATGGTGAACCAGGACTTGCAGAAGGATTCCCTTATAGATTTGCATCCAAAACCCAAGATTTTTCTGCATGTGCATGATAATGAATGCTCAAAAATCTGGCTAATGTTAATATTATCTGGACACTGCTTTATTAACAAGAGAAGTTTGGGGAATGTAGAATCTTCTGAAGAAAAAAAAAATGGCACCTTGGTTGTTATCTGTAAAGACACAGAGGATCAGTTATTAAAGAAAAAGTTAGCCACTACCTCACCTTCAAATTAAAACAGCACCCAATTTCTCCCCTTTTGTTTCTCTTTTGCTTTTCTATTTCTCCTTACTTTGGATATAAGTAAATATATTCTAGTGGAAATAAAAAGGAGACTGAAGTAAAGAGAATTAGTCATGGACTTATTCCTCCACTTAGAGTAATTACAGACAATTTGCTTGACTTCTTTGCCTCAATTTTCTCGTCAACATTATAGAAATAATAATCCCTGACCCAGCTAACACAAGTTTATGTATTTTAGAAACCTTTAAATTAAATGATTATCTTAATTAATTGGATGACACTTCTAAGGTACTGAGTAGGCCATCAATGTTTTACCAGAAAATAGTGTCAGGAATATTGTCTAAGACATGGAAATGAGGATTATCTGATTCCACAGAGTGTGCATCTTTGATTGACTTTCTAACTGACAAGGCTATTTTACAACTCTATAGGTGTAGAAGTTAAGCTGTAGAAAACTGAGTTTTCTTGTGATTCCTATACATAACAATAAAATAAATTTTGCCTGATAGAGATAGAATTAATTTCTAACCCCGAATGATGACCCCCCCCAAATATTACATTTTATTCCCTATAGGTTATTAACTGCTTTTGCATCTATTAACAATTTTTTGCAGCATTCCTAATTGTTTTTATGTCTTTTCTTCAAAGATTCTTTGAAGCAATTTTAACATCTTATGGGTTACCTCATTTATTAATGAATCACACAAAATTCTTTGACACGTTACTATTATATTTGTATGAAAGTCATAATTTTCAAAAACTATACTTTAACACTAGTTATTTTCTCAAGATCTTTACAAGGAAAATGCCAATAAGGGGATAATATTAGTAATAACAATAATACTAATTACAAAAATAATACAAACCAAATAATAATATGTGCCAGGCAAGGCACTAAGTGCATTAACATTTATTATTTTATACCCTATGAGGTTGATACTAAAATTATTCCCATTTTTCTCATGAGGAAACAGATGATTAGAGATGTAAAGTAACTGGGTCAAGGTCACATAACTTGTAAATAACAGATCTGGGATTTGAACTCAGAGCTGTCTGACTCCAAGTCTAGTGGTTTTAACTAGTATACTATACATTTTTTGTTATGTATAAAGTGCTTTTTCCCATTAAAAATTAAAAATAGTATATTTGGAAATATAATTATATCATTAAATAAAGTTAAACATTTAATTATTAGGATACGTTTGTAAGCATTTAATTTTGTAGTCTGTATTATGAAATTTTCTATATCAAAAAAATATGAACTGAGTTTATATTTTCCTAGTTGTGTGTGTAAATGCCTATTTAAATTGGTATAGACACGTCAAGCTATTGTAAGGCTAATTTCATGGTGATCACTCTACAGTGCTAAAACGCAGCCCAATTCATTTCTCTTTCAGGTCTTAAGATAGAATTTCCCAGTTTCAGGGGTTCTTGGTAAAGCCAGGAAAATGCTGGCATAATAATGGGAGAGAAGAAGGTGATTTAATTAAAATATTTTATGTATTCTAGATTTTTTTTCTTATGAAATGTATTCTTTTTGGACCAAACCTAGTTTCTTAATCCCATACATTTAGATACAAGGAACCAAGTAAATGCAACACAATTTACGCCACTAAGATACAATAAAAAGTCTCCAAAACTGAAATAGAAAAAAAGCATAGACTTCAGTATTCTAGAAAGAAAATCTCTTACTAATTTGAATTCATTATAAGAAAGTTACTATTATAAGAGCTGAGAGTATTACCTGTCTCTCTGTCTATACATTTATATGATTTAACTTTTAATTCAGATGAAATTTTTGTGAAGTCAGGTTTGATTTTCATAGTAACAAACCTTCATGACTTTTTATTTACTAGATATAATTTTTATAGTATTGCATTAGTTTGTATAAAATCCTTCTAGACAACTTTTAATATTTCTGTAAAGAATGACATGAATTCTCCATATCAGTATCACTCTTTGACCACTGCTTCTCATGAATTTATCACTCCAATATAGTTTAGGCATTAATGGAAATTTGAGAAAGCATAATTATTTTTACATGGATTTGTTTGTACATTTGATCAAGTTTTCCCAAATATAATAATTCCTGATGCTGTCTGTTTAGCTTATAGGAGGTGATATAGTCTTCTCCACCCTCAACTCATATAAAGAGGTGGCTACAGTTATTCTTAGGTATAGAAATATGCATATTTTTACAAGCATAAGAATAGAATTCAATGCCTACATACCCTTTTTTAAAATGAAAGCTACACTTACCTTTTTTGAATACAAGTATCAGTTTTTTGAGAGTATGTATACATTCATTAGACAGGTGGGCCTAAACTTTTGTGAATTGTGTGTTGTCTGTAATTTTTTGTGGTCTATGGAGGGCATCAATAAATTATCTAAGCAATTTGAAATTTCAATAGAATCTATCCTTTTTCGACTTCTTACAGTGAACTTTAACAAGTATTGAGTCTATTGTATTCCTTTGGCCTTTCTAAAAGGGAAACATGATTCCCATCAGTTATACACACACAAGCACAGAGTAAATGCTTAAAAGTTTGTACACATGATGAAATTCTGTATCTATAAAAGTAGAAAATAGTGGCTTGATGTTTAATTCTATCAATAATGCTGAGTGTAGAATAGTGAACTTTTAGTTTTATAATGAAATGGAAAGTCAAATATGACTGGTTTCCAAACTTTTAAAAACTCCAGTTATATGAAAAAAATCCTTTAGCCACTATTTGTCATTTAACAATAGAGGGGTTCAACTGCCACTTCTGTAGGGTGATAGGGATATACTAGATTTTCAAGATCTTTTCTATTTATAATTACATATAATTTCATTATTGTGCTTCTGGATATAAATAAAGGGCAGAGCAAATTCAGCTTTATCTTTTAAATATACAGGTAAGTCAAGGTGATTTTCATGTAGTTTTTATCTTGTTAATGCTGCATCAGTAGGGAGTGATGTCAGCAAGATGGTAGACTAGGAAGCTCTAGGATCTTATTCTGTCACAAAAATATTAAATAAACAAGTAGAGACTGGCAAAAATAACTTTGTAGGAGTTCTGGAAATCAGTCAAAGACCCACAGCAACCAAATGCCAGCTCAGTCAAGAAAAAGATGTAAGCAATTTTGTGAAATTTTTTACTTTCTCTGGCCCCACCCCCTCCTAGAAAGGCATGGCATGGATTGGAGAAAGTAGTGGCCCAGCCCCAGTTCCTTTCCTTGAACCAGAGAGAAAAGAGCAGAGCTAATATGCAGCAACACAACCTGTCTCAGTTGTTGCCAAAGGGATTATCTTCTGTGTTACCTAACTCAGAGCTCAGACAGTCAAAAGTGGGACAGCTCAGATTTCAGGCTAGGAAAAGCCATGGGAAGTACTGTACATGGTTCATGAAAGCTGTCGGGAGATTACAGATGCATAGACAACTGGGACAAGAGATTATTGATACTACGAGAGATTACTGATTACTCCAGTAGAATAGCTAAGGCTCTGAAAGGCAGCAGGGCTGAGAATCTTAAGGAAGTTAAGGCATTTAAAAGCAGCCATGTATACAGAGAATCAACACACACACACACACACACACACACACACACACACACAGGCCCAGGAAACAAACCCAGTAAAGGTTTGAGAAGACCTCAAGCCTTCAAGCTGGGCTTATCCCAAGCATAGGACATAATTAGTGATTAAATAACGATAGTCTTCCTATGCATGGAGTCAATCTGCAAGGACTGGGAAAGGTATCTGTTATTTCAAATGGCCAGTTTTCAACAAAAGACCACAAAGCATACAAATAAACAAGAAAATGAATTTCACTCAAAAGAACAAAGTAAACCTCCAAAACCATCCCTGTAGAAACACAGGCATCTGTGTAACAAGAAAAAGACATTTAAGCAACTGTCTTATATATTCTCAAAGAGTGAAAAGAAGAACAGGCAAAGAACTAAAAGAAATCAGAAAAATGATAAATGAACAAAATTAGAAGATCAATAAAGGAAATAAATTATAAAGAAGAAAAAATAGAAATTCTGGTGCTGAAAAATGAAATGACTGAATTAAAAAACTCACTAGAATTTTCCACTGGAGACTGAAGCAGGCAGAAGAAAGAATAAGTGAACTTGAAGACAAGTTTTTTGAAATTATCAAGTCTGAGTGAAAAGAATGAAGAAAAGTCAACAGAGTTTAAGGGACCTCTGAGACAACATCAAGTGGGTCAATATATGCATTTTAGGGGAAAAAGCAGAAGAAGAAGAAAAAGAAGAAGAAGAAGAGGAAGAAGAAGAAGGAGGAGGAGGAGGAGGAGGAGGAGGAGAAGGAGAAGGAGAAGAAGAAGAAGAAAGGGAGGAGGAGGAGGTGGGGGAAGAGTAAGAAGAAATAGTTCTACAGTAATAGTAGGAGAATTTGACTTCCCACTTTCAATAATGGATAAAATAAACCAGACAAACTATCAGTAAGTACATGAAAGATGAACAACATGCTGCAGCCAACAAGAAGCCAGTGTGCAAGCATAGGTCACTATCCACACTTCCCCTCCCAGGAGCCTGTGCAGCCCACCACTGCCAAAATCCCGTGATCCAGGGACAACTTCCCTGGGAGAACACACGGCATGCCCCAGTCTGTTGCAATATCACGCTGGCCTCTGCCACTGCAGGCTCACACTGCATTCCATACCCCTCACTCCCGCTGCCTGAGTGAGTCAGAGTCCCCTAATCAGCTGCTCCCTTTAACTCGCTCCTGTCTGCATGAAAAACAGATGCCCGAGGGTGACTTACATGCAGAGGCGGGGCCAAATCCAAAGCTGAACACCAGCAGCTGTGCAAACAAAGAAGTGAAAGGGAAATTTCTCTGTGCAGCCTCAGGAGTAGCGGATTATATCTCCACAATCAAATTGATGTACCCTGCATCTGTGGAATACCTGAATAGACAATGAATCATCCCAAAATTGAGGCAGTGGACTTTGGGAGTAACTGTTGACTTTGGGTTTGCTGTATGTGACTGAATAGTTTCTGATTTCATGTTTACATTGGTATAGATTTTAGTGCTTGTAATCATTGGTGGATTTGTTGATTGCTTTGGTTGCTCTCTTATATTTTTTTATTAAACTGTTTTTACTATTTTTATTTTAATAATTTTAAAAATTTTTTATTTTAATAACTTTATTTTATTTTTTTCTTTCTTTCTTTTTTTTCTACATGTTCTTCTGAGCCGTGTGGCTGACAGAGTCTTGGTGCTCTGGCCAGGTGTCAGGCCTGAGAGTCTGAGGTGAGAGAGCTGAGTTCAGGACATTGGTCCACCAGAAACCTCTTGACTGCATGTAATATCAAATGGTGAAAGCTCTCCCAGAGATCTCCATCTCAACGCTAAGATCCAGCTCCAGTCAACGACCAGCAAGCTCCAGTGCTAGACACACCATGCCAAACAACTAGCAAGACAGGAACACAACACAACCCATTTGCAGACAGTCTGCCTAAAATCATACTAAGTTCACAGATACCACAAAACACACCACCAGATGCAGCCCTGCCCACCAGAAAGCCAAGATCCAGGCCCACCACCAGAACACAAGCACCAGTCCCTACCACCAGGAAGCCAACACAAGCCACAGAACCAACCTTACCCATAGGGGGCAGACACCAAAAACAATGGGAACTATGAACTTGCAGCCAGAAAAAAGGAGACCCCAAACACAGTAAGTTAAGCAAAATAGGAAGACAGAGAAATACGCAGCAGATGAATGAGCAAGGTAAACACCCACCAGACCAAACAAATGAAGAAGAAATAGGCAGTCTACTTGAAAAAGAATTCAGAGTAATGATAGTAAAGATGATGCAAAATCTTGGAAATAGAATGGAGAAAACACAAGAAACATTTAACAAGGACCTAGAAGAACTAAAGAGTGAACAAACAATGATGAACCACACAATAAATGAAATTAAAAATTCTCTAGAAGGAGAATAACTGAGGCAGAAGAACGGATAAGTGACTGGAAGTTAAGAGAGTGAAAATAACTATCATAGAGCAGAATAAAGAAAAAAGAATGAAAAGAATTGAGGACAGTCTCAGAGACTGCTGGGACAATGTTAAACACACCAATATTCAAATTATAGGGGTCCCAGAAGAAGAAGAAACAAAGAAAGGGAATGAAAAAATATTTGAAGAGATTATAGTTGAAAACTTCCCTAATATGGGAAAGGAAATAGTCAATAAAGTCCAGGAAGGGTAGAGAGACCCATACAGGATAAATCCAAGGAGAAACACACCAAGACACATATTAATCAAACTATCAAAAATTAAATACAAAGAAAAAATATTAAAAGCAGCAAGGGAAAAGCAACAAATAACATACAAGGGAATCCCCATAAGGTTAACAGCTGAACATTCACCAGAAACACTGCAAGCCAGAAAGCAGGGGCAGGATATATTCAAAGTGATGAAAGGGAAAAACCTACAACCAAGATTTCTCTACCCAGCAAGGATCTCATTCAGATTTGACAGAAAGTTAAAACCTTTACAGACAAGCAAAAGTTAAGAGAATTCAGCACCACCAAACCAGCTTTACAACAAATGCTAAAGGAACTTCTGTAAGTGGGAAACACAAAAGAAGGAAAAGACCTACAATAACAAACCCAAAACAATTAAGAAAATGGTAATAGGAACATACATATTGATAATTACCTTAAATATAAATGGATTAAATACTCACACTAAAAGACAGACTGGCTAAATAGATACAAAAACCAGACCTGTATATATGCTGTCTAAAAGGGACCCACTTCAGACCTAGGGACACATACAGACTGAAACTGTGGGGATGGAAAAAGTTATTCCATGCAAATGGAAAGCAAAAAAAGCTGGAGTAGCAATTCTTATATCAGACAAAATAGACTTTAAAATAAAGACTGCTACAAGAGACAAAGAAGGACACTAAATAATGATCAAGGGATCAATCCAAGAAGAAGGTATAACAATTGTATATATTTATGTCCCAAACAGGAACACCTCAATACATAAGGCCAAAGTTAATAGCCATAAAAGGGGAAATCAACAGTAACACAATTATAGTACAGGATTTTAACACCCCACTTGCACCAATGGACAGATCATACAAAATGGAAATAAATAAGGAAACACTTTAAATGACACATTAAACAAGATGGACTTAATTGATATTTATAGGACATTCCATACAAAAACAACAGAATACACTTTCTTCTCAAGTGCTCATGAAACATTCCCCAGGATAGATCATATCTTGAATCACAAATTAAGCCTTGGTAAATTTAAGAAAATTTAAATCGTATCAGGTATCTTTTCTGACCACAACGCTATGAGACTAGATATCAATTACAGGAAAAATACTGTAAAAAATGCAAACACATGGAGACTAAACAATACACTGCTAAATAACCAAGAGATCAGTGAAGAAATCAAAGAGGAAATCAAAAACTACCTAGAAACAAATGACAATGAAAACACGATGACCCCAAACCTACGGGACGCAGCAAAAGCAGTTCTAAGAGGGAAGTTTATCGCAATAAAATCCTACCTTAAGAAACAAAAAAATCTCAAAAAAACCCCCTAACCTTACACCTAAAGCAATTAGAGAAAGAAGAACAAAGAAAATCCAAAGTTAGCAGAAGGAAAGAAATCATAATAATCAGAACAGAAATAAATGAAGAAGAAATGAAAGAAACAATAGCAAAGTTTAATAAGACTAAAAGCTGATTCTTTGAGAAGATAAATAAAATTGATAAACCATTAGCCAGGCTCATCAAGAAAATAAGGGAGAAGACTCAAATCAACAGAATTAGAAATGAAAAAGGAGAAGTAACAAATGACACTGTAGACATACAAAGGATCAAGAGAGGTCACTACAAGCAACTGTATGCCAATAAAATGGACAACTTGGAAGAAATGGACAAATTTTTGAAAAGCACAACTTTCCGAGACTGAACCAGGAAGAAATAGAAAATATAATCAGATCAATTACAAGCACTGAAATGGAAACTCTGATTAAAAATCTTCCAACAAACAAAAGCTCAGCACCAGATGGCTTCACAGACAAATTCTATCAAACATTTAGAGAAGAGCTAACACCTATCTTTCTCAAACTCTTCCAAAATATAGCAGTGGGAAGAACACTCCCAAACACATTCTACGAAACCACCATCATCCTGATACCAAAACCAGAAAAAGATTTCACAAAAAAAGGAATTTACAGGCCAATATCACTGATGAACATAGATGCAAAAATCCTCAACAAAATACTAGCAAACAGAATCCAACAGCACATTAAAAAGATCATACACCATGATTAAGTGGGGTTTATCCCAGGAATGCAAGGATTCTTCAATATATGCAAATCAATCAATGTGCTACTCATATTAACAAATTGAAGGATAAAAATCATATGATCATCTCAACAGATGCAGAAAAAGTTTTCGACAAAATTCATCTCCCGTTCATGATAAAAACCCTCAAGAAAGTAGGCATAGAGGGAATTTACCCCAACATAATAAAGGCTATATATGACAAACCCACAGCCAACATCATTCTCAGTGGTGAAAAACAGAAAACATTTCTACTAAGATCCGAAACAAGACAAGGTTGCACACTCTCACGACTATTATTCAACATAGTTTTGGAAGTTTTAGCCACAGCAATCAGAGAAGAAAAAGAAATAAAAAGAATCCAAATGTGAAAAGAAGAAGTAAAACTGTCACTGTTTGCAGATGACATGACACTATACATAGATAATCCTAAACATGTTACCACAAAACTAATAGAGCTCATCAATGAATTTGGTAAAGTAGCAGGATACAAAATTTATGCGCAGAAATCTCTTGCAATCCCATACACTAATGATGAAAAATCTGAAAGAGAATTTAAGGAAACACTCCCATTTACCAGTGTAACAAAAAGAATAAAATACCTAGGAATAAACCTACCTAAGGAGACAGAAGACCTGTATGCAGAAAACTATAAGACTTTGCTGAAAGAAATTAAAGATGATACAAACAGATAGAGAGATATACCTTGTTCTTGGATTGGAAGAATCAACACTGTGAAAATGATTTTACTACCCAAAGCAATCTACAGATTCAATGCAATCCCTATCAAGCTACCAATGGCATTTTTCACAGAACTAGAACAAAAAATTTCAAAATCTGTATGGAAACACAAGAGATCCCGAATAGCCAAAGCAATCTTGAGAAAGAAAAATGGAGCTGGAGGAATCAGGCTCCCTGACTTCAGACTACACTACAAAGTTACAGTAATCAATACAGTATGATACTGGCACAAAAACAGAAATATAGGTCAATAGAACTGGATAGAAAGCCCAAAGATAAATCTACGCACATATGGACACCATATCTTTGGTAAAGGAGGCAAGATTATACAATGGAGAAAAGACAGCCTCTTCAATAAGTTTTGCTGGGAAAATTGGACAGCTACATGTAAAAGAATGAAATTAGAACACTCCCTAACACCATACACAAAAATAAACCCAAAATGGATCAAAGACCTAAATGTTTATAGGCTAGACACTATCAAACTCTTAGAGGAAAACATAGGCTGAACACTCTATGACATAAATCACAGCAAGATCCTTTTTGCCCCACCTCCTAGAGAAATGGAAATAAAAATAAAAAGAAGCAAATGGGACCTAATGAAACTTAAAAGCTTTTGCACAGCAAAGGAAACCATAAACCAGATGAAAAGACAACCCTCTGAATGGGAGAAAATATTTGGAAATGAAGCAACTGACAAAAGATTAATTTCCAAAATATACAAGAAGCTCATGCAACTCAATGTCAAAAAAACAAACAACCCAATCCAAAAATGGGCAGAAGACCTAAATAGACATTTCTCCAAAGAAGTTATACAGATTGCCGACAAACACATGAAAGGATACTCAACATCACTGATAATTAGAGAAATGCAAATCAAAACTATAATGAGTTACCACCTCACACAAGTCAGAATGGCCATCATCAAAAAATCTACAAGCAATAAATGCTGGAGAGGGTGTGGAGAAAAGGGTACCCTCTTGCACTGTTGGTGGGAATGTAAATTGATAAAGCCACTATGGAGAACAATATGGAGGTTCCTTATAAAACTAAAAATAGAACTACCATATAACCAAGCAATCCCACTACTGGGCATATACCCTAAGAAATCCATAATTAAAAGGGTCATGTATCACACTGTTAATTGCAGCACTATTTACAATAGCCAGTACATGGAAGCAACCTAAGTGTCCATTGACAGATGAATAGATAAAGCAGATGTGGTACATATATACAATGGAATATTACTCAGCCATAAAATGAAATGAAATTGAGTTATTTGTAGTGAGGTGGATGGACCTAGAGTCTGTCATACAGAGTGAAGTAAGTCAGAAAGAGAAAAACAAATACCGTATGCTAACACATATATATGGAAACTAAAAAAAAAAAAAAAAAAAAAAGGTTCTGAAGAACCTAAGGGCAGGACAGGAATAAAGATGCAGATGTAGAGAATGGACTTGAGGACACGGGGAGGGGAAGGTAAGCTGGGACACAGTGAGAGAGTGGCATGGACATATATACACTACCAAATGTAAAATAGATAGCTAGTGGGAAGAAGCTGCATAGCACAGGGAAATTAGCTTGGTGCTTTGTGACCCCCTAGAGGGATTGGCTAGGGAGTGTGGGAGGGAGATGCAAGAGGGAAGGGATATGGGGATATATGTATACGAATAGCTGATTGACTTTGTTATACAGCAGAAACTAACACACCGCTGTAAGTGGTTATACTCCAATGAAGATGTTAAAAAAAAACATTTAAAAATAGAATTGCCATATGATAAAGCAACTCTACTTCTGTGTATATACCCAAAAGAATTGAAAGCAAAGGCTTAAACAGATATTTGTACACCTATATCCTAGCAGCATTATTCACAGTAGCCAAAAGGTGAAGCAACACAATTGTGCATTGACAAATGAATGGATAAAGAAAATGATGTGGTATGTGCATATAATATAATATTTTTTCAGATTTAAAAGGAAAGGAAATTTGGATAAATGCTATAACATGGATGAGCCTTGAAAAATTATTGCTAGGCTAAGTAAAATAAGCCAGACACAAAAGGATTATTTATTATTCCACTTTTATGAGGTACCTAGAATTATGAAATTCATAGAAAGGGAAAGTAAAATGGTGGCTGCCAGTGACTGTGGTGTGGGAAGAATGGGCATTTATTTTTTAATAAGGATGGAGTTTCTGCTTGAGGAAATGAAAAATATTTCTGGAGATGGATGATGGTAATGTTTTCACAACAATGTAAATGTATTTCATGCCACTGAATTGTGCAGTTAAAAATGGTTAAAAGTGTAAGTTTTATGTGATGTATATTTTGCCACACTAAAAATATCTAGCATAATGAAGAGGTGATCAAATACTACTTTGCTAACTTTGGGGAAAACTGATATGGATAATCTCAGTGTGACATATATTTGACTATAATATATTATATATTGAGACAGTAATTGAACTCTTTTATGTTTTGCATAATGTTAAAATAAAATTTGTTTGCATCTCTTACGATCCAATCTCAGGAAAAACATTCCAGATATACACTGAGTAGCAGGGAGCTGGTCACTTAGGATTAAACTTTAAAAAAAACAGAAAAAAAAAAGAAAAAGTCTATCATAAATCAATTACTCCCTATAAGAAACGAAGTATTGGCATCATCAATTATGCTTTTCAGAAGAAAAATAATATTCGTATTCTTTCCTTTAGTCTTTTTTCCCTACATTATATCCTACATATCACTGTTAAATCAATTTCCCCCAAATTATTTTCTTTGTGATATTCCATTTCTCCAAATTTAATTATCCTTTTGCCTACAAGATGAAATCCAAAAGTTTCCACCTTGACATTTCAGGCTATCAAAAAATCTGGTGCTTAATTGTGTTTTTGAATTGCTCTTCCAAATTGTTTCAACCTAAAGTCTCTGCTCATATCTATGAAGTTTTCTCCTTTATATTCAGGGTTTTGGCTGTGCTTTTTCCTAGACCTGAAATTCCCTCCATTCTTTTTTATGCCTACAAAGTACAAATTCTAACTAGTTCATGAATTTCCCTTGAGGACTCCATTTGTATTGATCTCTGTCTTCTGAATTCTGATAACCTTACTGACTGTAAATTTGTCACTTGGATGTGGTTAATATTATCAACTGTTATGTTTGTGCATATAGATATATATTTTTCTGTCTTGAAAGGGAACATGAATGGTAAAACAACAAAGTAATATGACTGACATTTTAAAAAACACAGTGCACTTTGTTTGTCCAGATGAATGTCTCCCATTCAAAGAAGTTACCTTTGGGAAATTAAATACTTAATGAAATAGAGTCATTGTTCAGAACATTATTAACACCTCTCTTTGGGAATTCTTTCAGTTTATTTTGTAGTGATAAGCCTTCATCCTTTGAGGATTGATTTTGTTTTCAAAACAGTAAAGTTATTTTGATTTGAGCTGGTGAATAGTTGAATGATATAGCTTGTAATAAAATTTATTTATTCTTACATTTCTTTTGTCTCATTTTATAGGGTGACTATCAAATGATAAAACAACATATTCTTTTTATACATTTCTTATGATGAATCTGGAACACATAAGGAGGATTTCTTCACAACATTTCGAGCCTAGGAGTAAGTGTACAACTTTACAAAGGATTATACCTCTGTAAGAATTAATACTTATTTGGAAGACTACTTTCTGGTAGCTTAAAAATCCTTCTTATTTCTGAAAAAAAAAATGACCAAATAAATACATGAATAAAAAGGAATATTTTACCGTTCCACACAGTCAGAAAGTCTGGAGCAATGGTTAGAAGCAGGGGCATCATGACCCCCAACAACATATAAGAATCCATTGTATGTTGCAACTCCCACACCTCCACGTCTTTTGGACATTGGAGCACACAGACTCCATTTGTTAGTATGTGGGTCAAAGTATTCCATAGATTTGAGGCAGGAACTTCCATCACGTCCACCAATAGCATATAGCCTAGAAAAAAGACAGAAGTGTGTGTGTGTGTGTGTGTGTGTAAATTTGTGCATAGAATGAAAGTGACAGAACCTTGTGCAAAGCATTGAACTGTGTATTCTACTCCCTTAGTATTTTACAGTGAATGGCCTGAATTTGTGAATGGATAGTTACCTAAAGGCATTTGTTAAGGTCTACCTTACCCTAAACCTCTCTGTTTCATCATTTTTGTGAAAGTTACTTTGACATAATATAATAGATTAAAGGATCCCATTGGAAATGAAGTACAGAGGAAGAAGGGAGATATCAGAATTGTTGGTAGTATTTGTCAGTTAAAC
This sequence comes from Balaenoptera musculus, assembly GCF_009873245.2. Lineage (NCBI taxonomy): Eukaryota > Metazoa > Chordata > Mammalia > Artiodactyla > Balaenopteridae > Balaenoptera > Balaenoptera musculus. Next base: position 72,051,062 of record NC_045806.1, on the reverse strand, counting down.
CTCAATAAAGCTAAACATTTTTAAAGAAAGGTAAGATGTTTCCAAAACCCAACTATGGCAACCTTACAATTTTAGCTAGGTTTAATTGCCTAGCATTAGAATCCCTGTTGTTTTCTATGAACTATTTTATTTAGTGTAAAAAAATTGTAACTAAGAAGATATTAATTTAATAAGTAACTAAGGGAATAGAAAAAAACCTAGAAACCAGATTTTTTTCCTAGAAAGATATATTGGCTATGACATTTCTCTCATAAATTTTAAATGCCAATTCTTTTGATGAGCAGTATTTTTAATCTAATTTAAATTTAATCCTGCATCAATAAAGAAGATAAACATTTATTAAACTATATGTCTATAATTGCCCTTCATGCTCAATTGTGAACAATAGCAAGTCAGAAAGATAAAATTAAATTAGTCAGATTCTATGATTTCAGCTTCTTCTGTAATAGGTAGGAGATTGCTACTGAGTCACCTGATATCATTCAGGTTAGACAAGAGAAAATCAGATTTAGGAGAATTTTAAGCTCTAAGACACTGTAAGTCTGGGTCTCCTCTTAACTATAGACATTTCTTACTCCTTGCACAAGGTGCTAAAATTGAAATTGAGTTTTAATTGAAATTGTATTGAAATTTCTACTGAACCCAATTATGTGGTGAGATATTGGCTTTATGCATATGCATAGTCAGTACAGACACACAAGGCTGTCTCCTGCCACTGACCCATCCTGGTGTCTGAATTTTTCATCATTCAAGTCTCTCCTATATGCTGGTCATTATCTCCAAAGGTTCCTTGTCAGAAAGCACATAATTACCTGCAAGAAGAACAATTCAAGCTCGTAGAAACCTCTAACATCATTGGGTTTCAATATATTAGCTTCTCTTATAGGCAAGCGATCAGGAAGAGGGAAAGATTCAGAAAGATGGTACTAGTTGTAATTCTAAAACACTCAGGAGGGTGAGTAGTAAAGAACAAAAAGACTTGGCCTTTTACAAAGGCTTACCAAAGTTTTGATAAGTCAAGAATAAGTTATAATGTAAAAAATGGTAGCTTCTTGAGGGTAAGATTGGAACTGGTTTGCTTCTCAAATTTAATGTACACACAAGTCACTTGAGGTTCTTGTTAAAATGTCTATTCTGATTCAGGGGGTCTAGGCTGGGGCTAAGATTCAGCATTTCTAAATAGATCTCAGGTAATGCTGATGCTACTGGTCTCAGGACCACACTGGAGTAGCAAAGGACTACAGGATATTTAATTAAATGTTCATTTTAGATAAGTATTTTCCATCATAATGAAGGGAGAGTTCCAACAAAGGCCTTTTACTATCGATAACTAGGATGTCCTGGTCACTGGGAATGCTTATTGATTGGTGGATCACATCACTGAAGTGCTGTACCACATGAAATGGGAGCAAAAGCATGCATGCTTGGGTTTACTCACTTGTTGTTTAATGCGACAACACCAACGGTGCTTCTAGGAGTTGACATACTGGCCACATAATTCCACTGACGTCCCTCAGGGTCCCATCTTTCTACAGTGTTTAGATAACTCCATCCATCATGACCACCAACAGCATACATTGGTCCTTCAAGTGTGGCTACGCCTAAAGGGTAAAAATAGCATGAGGGCTCACCTAGGTAGGCCACACACAATGGATGTTGTTTCATTTTGCGAGGAACTGACTGCTTAAAAATGTGTTTTTATCTCTTAAATGGTTTTGTAAATAATCATTTAATGAATAATTTACTGATCTTGATTTAAAAGTGAATATGGTCTTTTAACCCTAGGAAATTTTCAGGCATAGTTAGGGTATCATGATTGTAATGCTGAAGTCAAAGGAAGTAGTGGGACACACCTTTTCTCAGAATTAATAGAAAAGTGAAGATGATTTTTTTCTGGCATAATTTCAATGTTATTTTTCGAATGTAAGTGATAGATGAGATATGATATTGAATCTTAGATAAATCTTAGAATTGTAGGCTAACTGTGATAGGTCTTTCTACTTCCTGATTTTTATTATAGGGATAAAAAAAGATTCCCATGAGATAACTAAGTAGACAGGGATTTTTGAGGTTTAGTTAGAAATTTGTTCTAGTAGATACTATAAATAGCCCCTTTCTGCTTCTCATCTGCTCTGTGAATTCACGTAACTGGTTCCTCCCCACCTCACCTTCTTCACCATCTCAATCCGCCTCTCAGAGGTATACCCTCATCACTTCTCCTGTCTCTTTAGTAATATCAATTAGAATTTAACAATTTGCTCTGATTTCTCTGTAAGATATGTTTTCTAAAAATCACACTGACAGAACTGAGCTGAATAATTACATAGTCTATCATTTGATATAGATAATTTATCAGATATTTTGGGGCAAACGATACCAGTCCTGGATATGGCATGCTTTATCTGTGTAAAAGTCAGTTCTTAAAGAACAATGCAATTATTCGGCTTTTTTTTTTTTTAAGAAACTATGTTATTGAATCGTATGGAGTCTAGCATGAAGAAAGATATACCTTGACAAATACACAGGAGAATCAAAGTTCCCCACTGTTTCAGAAGTCTCCATTCCTTCTTAAATTTTTTTGGAACCTCTGGATTAAGTATAATTTAGAGCTGCTCTCAACCAAAGTGTTTTTTCTAAATATTTCTGCCTTCAAACTGTATCCTAAGGCTTTTGCCTAAATATAGATTTGCTTCTTATATGAAGGGACACTAGAAACTAGTCCCTTGAAACAATGAAACAAAGAAACAATGTCTCTTCATTATCAAGTGTTCTTTTCTCTAAATTGAGTTTACAAAAAAACTCGCTGTTGTAGTTTCGTGCTCTTCAACAATATATTCCTTCTAAAAGATTTTATCCTTCCTGAAGTGGGACCCCTTTAAAATACCGGTAGAATGGAGATAGGATTACAACAAGTATGACATCTGAAACAAGAAAAAACTTTCACAGTCTTTTATCATTTGCTTAAGCTTTTCAGCATTTTGGAAACATTTTCACTAAGCGTTTGGCTACATCTCAGTGATGTGCAGCTTAATTTAATTGTAATTTTATTTTATTTTTCAGATGGATGACCTTTATTATTTATTTTTAATTGGGGTATTGTTGTTTCACAACGTTGTGTTAGTTTCTACTCTACAGCGGAGTTCCCTGTGCTATACAGCAGGTTCTCATTAGTTATCTATTTTATACATATTAGTTAGTGTATTCCAGCTTAATTTAATTTTTAAAAAGCTCTACTAACTGTACATTCTTTAGAAAGTATGTAACGTTAAGCTCTTACCTAAGCCATGCCTATGTGTTGACATGGGAGGCATCACCGTCCAGATTTTGCCAACTGGATTAAAACATTCCACAGTATTCAAAGTTTTTAAACCATCTCTTCCTCCCACGACGTAGAGCTTATTATCAATAACAGCAACTCCAAACTGAAGCCTACGGCCACTCATGGTGCCAATATGTAGCCAGCTGTTGGTCCTGAGGTCATATTTTTCGATTGTAGTGGTACCTGTTAAAGAAATATTGAACAATGGTAAAAACTGTTTGTATAAAAATTTTAATTGGCATCATTCATATTATATTTATGTATCTATCATTTATAGCATAGAATCAGTGATTGCAACTCAAATTAAAATAAGTAGCCCAGATGATTCTCCAACCTGGGAGGCAAGATAAGGATAATATTTCGCCACTTCTGAATCCAAATAGAGGAGTCAGCATAAAATAGTTTATTTAATATATATAGTTTATATGCTTATAATGGCTTCTTTGGCTATAATAAGCTGTTGGTAGTACTAACACAGGTGTCAAACACCATATTTTACAACCAAAAATTACTTCGGAATCTAGTACTGACTGTCTACATATCCATTATGGTTTTAATTACCTATGACCATTCAATATATTAATTTATGCCCTTTTATTTTATTCAGTTTGGTGTGTGTGTGGGTTGACTTAAAATACAAACGACTAAAAGAACAGAAATGAAAATTCCTTTTAAATGGAACTTCAGTGTTGATTCACATAATGTTCCATGATGGTAACACAAAGGATTATAATTAATAATATAATTATTTATATTTATATTATTTATGTATTATAATTAATGATGAAATTCTGATGTATTACCTTCTTTATGTGTTAATGAAAGTTCAATTTTCTACTCAATTACTGAAATACCAAATTTACTACCATAGTATACTGTCACTACTGCCATAGTAAATTGTCACTACTTCATAATAAATTATTACCCCTGTAGGCAATGCTTTTTACCAGTCATCAACAATAACTGTTGTTATTTTTTAATAAAAATTGATTCTGCACAACAGGAACGTTTCTAATAACCAAAGTGAGAAATGAAAGAATTAGACGATTCACATGCATAGCGCACCTAAGAGAGCTTGTGACAGATTTAGGGAATTTCAACCCAATTTCACAATGCCAACCATAGGAATAAGCAAAAACACTTTTCGGTTGTCTACTGGGAGATTTGTGGAGAAAATATAATCCATTAGTTAAGATGAAAGCATAGTTAATATCTGAAGCCTTTTCACTGGCGAATTATAAGGCTACAGTATAGGGATTTAGGCAGAGTGTATATTATGTCTATGGCTGCTTCTGAAAGTTTTTCTTTTTATATTGGACTAATGGAAACAGTGTTTATATCTTTTTAGGTCTTTTCTGGTGAATAGTGCACTATAAATATTTTTGTCTCAAGAGTTTGGATTTTCACAATAAAAACATGCGAATATGCAGGCACTCATTTACTCTTTCTCTTTAATCCCTGCATCTTTCATTGACAATGTGGATTTGGCTGAATGCTGATTTACAGATAGCAATCGCTCTATTGACTATATTTATTGCTGAGAGGTCAAATAACACCACCTAGCTTTTATATAATAAATGTCTCTGGATGATACTGTTACAACTGGAATACCTACAAACAAACTCACATCTACTTTCACTCGTCAAGCAGTCAGTTTTCTCTGTCTGTTTTCATACCTTTCCACTTCTTCATTCCAATCTTCCCACATCTGTCTTCCTATCCACTCTTTTCTATTTTAACTTTTCATTTTGAACTCTTTTCATTAGTGGAATTTACCAAAAAGCCAATTTAGATTAGGAAATGAAGGCTAGGGTGCACTAATTATTAAGATTATGGAGTTATTAATGGTGAAGTAATTAGGAAATTGTAGAAGGCTACATAAATCAGCTGTATGTTGAAGATTTACATTGAAATGATGAAGTCTGCTTTATGCCAAGTTAATTTTTTCCAGACATTAGATAAAATATAAAAGACAAATTGACCCCATATCTACTATTTGCATCTATGAACATATATGACTTGTAGTTCTGTATCTTGAATTCTGAAAATTTCTTTATCCCATTTGCCTACTTCCACAATTGCTCCAACTAATCAAAATGTAAATCCTCTAGCTAGCTTATTATGGCAGCTCTATATTTGATGGGAAAACTTAGTTTTTTTTTTTTACTAATCTCTCTCTTTAGGACTCACTTCATAATTTTTCTGTGTATATTGGCCTTCTGCACTTAAACGTTGCAAATATTGTTTCTTATTTCATTTCAAACCTCCTATTCAACCCTCACTTATGATCTATTCAAGAGGGAACAAAACCAGCCAAACTTTGTAGTATTGTTTGGAACATGATAGTTCCTGCAGTTGTGAATATATCTGATGTAGTGATTTCCTCCATCTATTTTTAAAATGAAATAAAAATCACTATATTAGCTTTTAATTTGTCCCCTGCCATATTGTCTCTCAGAATTCATTGTTTTTAATAAATGAAAGGTTACTGAATACCTTGTATTCACAAAAGCCCACAGTTTACCATTTGGCCTTTTAAAATTTTTGACTCTGTGATCATACTTACAACTTTTTGATGACTCTTTTAATATAATGGTAGGAGTTATAGTTAACTCCAGCCACTTGTCTGATATCTATATTTAGCAACTAATTCCAAGTTAACTGTATGAGTCAGAAAGGTAATTAAAGACTGAGGAAGTACTGTATTTCCTAAACATCAAAAGGTGAAAGTTCAAAAAGTATCTCAAAAAAGATAAATGAAACAACACACTGTAAGAAAAGGCATGCATATAGAAATTTTTTTAAGAATGTAAATTGATATGTTTTTAAATGTAATACTGATTTATATAGATAAATGCTAACACTTTAATGTTTTTGCTTTACTTAGTTTTTCTTTCTTTCTTTCTTTTCTTTCTTTCTTTTTTTGCTCTTAAGTGTTCACCCTGATTTTTAAATATATTCTAAAACCTTCAAAGATAGGGGTCAGTTTTGTTGTTGTTGTTGTTCTTTCATCTAAAATAGTGGCAGTATAGCAAAAAGGAACACAAAATTTGAGTAATAATTCCCTTTCCCTTAGTTATAGATGTTTGCCCTTGGCTTGACTATCTAACCTTAAGGACCTTAGTTTCCTCATCTGCAAAATTGGGGTAATAAAATCTATCTTGTAGCATTATTGTGAGGATTAGAAATGATGTTTGCAAAATGCCAACCAAGGATCAGGTACTCAAAAATAATAGTTTTTACTATTATTGTAGTTGTCTGCAACTTCCCTTAGAGATTTTTATATTTCCATACACTAGGTATTCCAAGAGTCTCAAAATGATGGTTTTACTTCCTTCCATATAAAACTGTGGTAGTAGAGTCAAGGGATCATAGGCTCACATTTCACTCATTTCTGTAAGCTAATAAGGAGTTGTAGATACTTATTACCATCTTGTGTAACACATTCATTTGTGTAATGTTAACTTAAAAAAACAGGAACCTGAAAAAATAACAAAAATAGTAGCAAACAGAAAAACCAAACAAATAAACATAAAGTTTTCCATTTCTCACTCTGCAGGTTAGGCTTTTTTTTTTTTAATCAGAAACTAAGCATAGCTGTGCTTGCATTTTGTACTTAGTACCCTTTTGATATAAATATCAAATAAGACACCTTTTAAATTCTGTTAATGTTCATTCTATTCAACAAAATGCAATAAAATATCATTACTAGACTTGAAATTAATTATAAGATGTCATTGTATTTGTTATTTTCTGAAGAACACTAGTTCTGTGAAGTTTCTCTACTACTTTGGAAATAACTGCATTTGCAAGCTCTTGTTTTATAGGTTTATTATTAATTGACATGTCTCCTATATGGTCTTCCAATTTCCAGTTACACATACCAAAAGAAAGAATTGGTTTCCAGAAGCACAGAACTTTGACTTTTGCAACATTTTCTACAAGGTGTCAAAACATTTCTATGTATGACTTGGCAAATTTTAAGTGGTTGATCTTATTTCCTACACGGCCAATTCTTAATTACAAAGTCTTTGTCTCATTGTTTTGGCAACATGGGTCTATAGACTGAGAAATCAAGTGTAAAAAGACAGAACTATAGTAAAACAAGTTCTAAGAAGTATTCAAGGTAGACATGATGGCTTCAGAAATTTTTCCCTATTCCTATTTGTTGAAATTCTTTTGTAAAATCATTATTTTATTCCAGGATGGAATTGCTGATCTTGTTATCAACACTTCAAGTTTATTTGTAACTGGTCTTTGAGCATCTATCTGGAAATTGACAGCAAGAAGTTAGAGACCACTCTCCTATTTCTGTCAAAAAACAAATTTGGAGGACCCCATCTCTTCCATTTACAATAAATCTTTAAGTTTTCCCTGAAAAGATCTTACATTGCAAAGCAAATACTCAAATTTAAAAATTGTTGCCATAAGAACCACAAAAGACCCCAAATTGCCAACACAACCTTGAGAAAAAAGAACAAAGCTGAAGGTATCACCCTCCCAGACTTCAGACTATACTACAAAGCTAAAGTCATCAAAACAGCATTGTACTTGCACCAAAGCAGACACGTAGATCAATGGTACAGAATAGAAAGCCCAGAAATAAGCCCACACACCTATGGGCAATTAATCTATGACAAAGGAGGCAAGAATATACAATGGAGAAAAGACACTCTTCAACAAGTGGTTCTGGGAAAACTGGAAAATGAGATTAGAATATTCCCTCACACCATATACAAAAATAAAATCAAAGTGGTTTAAGTACCTAACTGTAAAACCTGAAACCATAAAACTCCTAGAAAAAAACAAGCAGAACACTATTTGACATAAATCATAGCAATATTTTTTTGGTTCTGTCTCCTAAGGCAAAAGAAATAAAAGCAAAAATAAACAAGTGGGTCCTAATTAAACTTAAAAGCTTTTGCACAGCAAAGGAAACCACCAACAAAATGAAAAGACAACCTATGGAATGGGAGAAAATATTTGCAAATGATGTGGCCTACAAGAGGTTAATATCTAAAATATATAAATAGCCCATACAACTCAATATCAAAAAAAAAAAACCCAATCAAAAAATGGCAGAAGAATAGACATTTATCCAAAGAAGAAATACAGATGGCTAACTGGCACATGAAAAGATGCTTAGCATTGCTAATTATTAGAGAAAGGCAATCAAAACCACAATGAAATATCACCTTACACATGCCAGATGACTATCATCAAAAAGTCTCCAAATAACAAATGTTGGAGAGGATGTGGATAAAAGGGAACCCTTGTACACTGTTGTTGGGAATGTAAAGTGGTATAACCACTACAGAAAACAGTATGAAGTTTCCTCAAAAAACTAAAAATAGAACTACCATATGATCCAGAAATTACACTCCTGGGCATATATCCAGAAAAAATGAAAACACTAATTCAAAAAGATATATGCACTCCAATGTTCACAGCAGAATAATATACAATAGCCAAGACATAGAAGCAACCTGAGTGTCATCAACAGATAAATGGATAAAAAAGATGTGGTATATATACAATGGAATAGGATTCAGCCACAAAAAGAGTGAAATTCTGCCATTTGTAGTAACATTGAAGGACCTAGACAATATTATGCTTAGTGAAATGTCAGAGTGACAAATACTGTATGATATCACTTATATGTGAAATCTAAAATAATACAAATGAATGTATATCCAAAACAGAAATAGACGCACAAATATAGAAAACGAACTAGTGGTTACCAAAGGTTAGAGAGAAGGAGGGAGGGACAAATTAAGGGTATGGGATTAACAGATACAAACTACTATGTATAAAATAGATAAACAGCGAAGATATACTGTGTAGTACAGGATATTATAGCCATTTTCTTGTAATAACCTATAATGGAGTATCATCTGCAAAAATACTGAATCACTATGCAGTTCACCTGAAACTAATATAATACTGTAAGTCTATACTTCAATAAAAATAAATTAAATGTATCCTGAGAGCAATAAATAAATAAATATTGCCGTCATAAGAGAAAAGTACCTATTAAGAGTTGAGGAAACACTAATGAAAGGGTTATATACCACAAGGTAAGAATAAAAAAGGAGGTCACAATATTTATATTACCTTATTTATAAGAAATAGCTTTAGATGCACACATTTATATATAGCTTTAATACCGCCCTCATAGTTTGGAGAGTGTTGAGAATACATCTTTTTTGAATGATACTTTCTAAAGTAATTAATTTGTTCCTGTTACCTTTCATGGCATCCATGCCTCCCACAGCATAAAGTGCTCCCACAGTTGATTTTCTAGGCTTCGTCCGAGGGCTTTGCATCATGGGTCTTCTCTCAGGTAAGAGATGATACTTCATAGCTTCCATCAGGAGCTTCTGACACTGAAGATCACCAGTAAACATGGAACTGTTTTCAAGATCTGCCAGTAACTGAAAAGTAATGATGCATGTATATGAAGTAAAGAGCAAACATTAGAAATAGCATTTTCATTTATATAACTTTGGAGAAAACTCAAGCTGATTCTAATGTATGTGTTATTATTTAATATTTTAAGTTACTTAGTAACATATTTTATGATTAAAAGCCTCATGGTAGTAGCGAATTTATTAATGCACATTTATTTGACATACTTTTCCTCTTTTGAATATGTACGTGTAATCTCCAGGAGTGAAAGTGAAAAAGCACTCATAAAATGTGTTACTGAAAGCAAAGTGAATGGCTGTGTCTGCACAGAGCAAGCATCTCCTGCCCCACTAGAGAAGCAGCCACCTTTTTGGTTGATTTAGGGGAAATGGCACAAACATGCACAATTAAAATAATATCAGGACTTCACTGGTGGCGCAGTGGTTAAGAATCTGTCTGCCAATGCAGGGGACACGGGTTCGAGTCCTGGTCCAGAAAGATCCCACATGCCGTGGAGCAACTAAGCCTGTTTGCCACAACTACTGAGCCTGCACTCCTCAACAAGGGGAAGCCACCGCAATGAGAAGCCCGTGCACCACAGCGAAGAATAGCCCCCGTTCGCCACAACTAGAGAAAACCCATGCACAGCAATGAAGACCCAATGAAACCCTAAATAAATAAATATATTAAAAAAATAATATCACCATGGGGGCTGCATCTTTATCATCAAATCAAAGCACGAAGCAGGTGCTTTTTATCTGTACATGTACATGTGTACACCAGTAAAGTACATGTATTAGTAACTAGGTAATTCATTATCAATAGTACGTGAGATCAATCCTTTCTAACCATTATTGCCCGGCAGCTAATATGACCCTAATTGAATGGGATAAAAGCTAGGTAAAGTATTCTTCCTGAGATGAGTTGAGGAGAAGTTAAGAGTTTTGTTCAGAATTTTCCAAGGGTCATTTAGATTGGTTCCTTGGAGTCTGGAGTCCACAGTATCATAGGAATTGACAGGAAGAGCAAGCAGGTTGTTGGAATGGAGGTGCTAATCTTACCCCATAAAACTTCCCTGAAGTTTCCTGTTCTTCACTGGTTAACCTCAACCCTGTTCTCACCCCACTTTTTATCCCTGATGGATCACTCTTTTGACTTGGCTGGTGAGACCCCAGGTATTTCCTTAATGCATACTCTGTAGCAAATAGGTTTGAAAACTAGGCTATGTAATTTTTTTTCTTTTGAAAGTATTCTTCAGACATTTATCACCAGTCTCTTCATATATTTCATTTCTAGAATATTTGTATAAGATTACCCACTACTACCATCATCAGGAAAAGTTCACACAATCCCACATTCTAGGCATACTCAGGAGTGGGAGGCCAAGGTACCACTGGTTGTGTGTTTCAGCTGGATATTTCCTGTTATTCCAATAAATTAAGAAAAGTCCAACTAAGCACTTTGCTGAAAGAATGTCATGTAGACTTAATAGCAGTATAAAGTTAAGGGCTTCTGATCCTTTACACCAGTGTATTTCAAATTTTTGCATATCTAAGAATCATCTGGAGAACTTGTTAAAATACAGATTCCTTGGCCTCAACCCAATAACTCGTTTCAGTTGGTCTGTGGTGGGGGCCTGAGAAACTGAGTTTCAAAGAAGCCCCTGGCTTAAGAGTAAATATGTACTGGGAGTTCAAAAGATGGAAGAGTATAAAGACTCTGAGCTCATCTCCTCTCCCAGGCACACAAAAATTACAACTATTTATAGGATAACTATTGATGAAAAAGACCAGAACGTACCAGAAAATATCATCTACAACTAAAGATGTAAAGAAGGAACCACAAGTTGGGTAGGAGGGGTAGAGTCACAATATAGTCAAGACCCATAATCCCGGTGTGGGTGACCCACAAACAGGAGAATAATTACAACTGCAGAGGTTCTCCCCAAAAAGCGAGGGGTCTAAGCCCCACATTGGGCTCCCTAGCCCAGGAGCCCTGCACCAGGAAGACAAGCAACCAGACTATTTGGCTTCAAAGGCCAGCGGGGCTTACATTCAGGAGACTGAGAGGACTGTGGAAAATAGAGACTCCATATTTAAAGGTCGCACACAAAATCTCACATGCTCTGGGATCCAGGGCAGAAGCAGTAACTTGAAAGGAGACTGTGTCAGATCTACCTGCTGATCTTAGAGGGTCACCAGGAAAGGCAATAGGCAACCAGAGCTCACCCTGGAGTCAGACACTGGCAGCAGCCATTTGTGGGAGCTCATTCTGTTGTGTGGACACTGGTCCTGGTAAGGGCCATTTTGGAATCTTCCCTCTAGCTTATTAGCCTTAGGACCCAGACCTGCCCCCACTCAACAGCCTATAGGCACCAGTACTGGCATGCCTCAGGTGAAGTAACTAACTGAGCAGGGACATAGCCCCACTCACCAGAAGATGTGGTATATATATATATATATATATATATATACACACACACACACACACACACACACACTATACAATGGAATACTACTCAGCCATAAAAAAGAATGAAAATTTGCCATTTGCAACCACAAGGAAGGTCCTGGAGGGTATTATCCTCAGCAAAATAAGTCAGACAATGACAAAGACTGTATGTTATCACTTATATGTGGAATATAAAAGCAGTGATACAAACTAGTGAACACAACAAAAAAGAAACAGACTCTACAAAAAATAAATACAGGAGAGGATGTGGAGCAAAGAGAACCCTCCTACACTGTTGGTGGGAATGTAAATTGGTGCAGTCACTATGGAGAACAGTATGGAGGTTCCTTAAAAAACTAAAAATAGAGTTATATGATCCAGCGATACTACTCCTGGGCATATATCTGGAAAAGAAGAAAACTTTAATTTGTAAAGTTACATGCACCCCAATGTTCATAGTAGCACTGTTTACAATAGCCAAGACATGGAAGCGATCTAAGTGTCCATGGACAGATGAATGGATAAAGAAGATGTGGTATATGTATACAATGGAATATTACTCAGCCACTAAAAAGAATGAAATAATGCCATTTGCAGCAACATGGATGGACCTAGAGATTATCATACTAAGTGAAGTTAATCAGAGAAAAACAAATATCATATGATATCACTTATATGCAGAATCTAAAAAAAATGATACAAATGAACTAATTTACTAAACAGAAACAGACTTGGAGATGTAGAAAACAAACTTATGGTTATCAAAGGGGAAGGGGGGGAGGGATAATATAGGAGTTTGGGATTAACAGATACACACTACTAAATATAAAATAGATAAACAACAAGGACCTACTGTATAGCACAGGGAACTATATGCAATATCTTGTAATAATCTATAATGGAAAAGAACCTGAAATAGAATATATATATATGTATATATAACTGGAGCACTCTGCTATACACCTGAAACTAACATAACACTGTAAATCAACTATACTTCAATTAAAAAAAAAGAAACAGACTAACAGATATAGAGAACTAGTGGTTACCAGTGGGGAGAGGGAAGGGGGGAGAGGCAAGTTAGGGGTAGGAGATTAAGAGATGCAAACCACTATGTACGTAATAAATAAGCTATAAGGATGTATTGTACAGCACAGGGAATATAGCCTATGTTTTATAATAAATATAAATGGCATATAATCTATAGAAATTTTGAATTACTATGTTGTACACCTGAAACTAATATAATATTGTAAATCAACTGTAACTCAACTAAAAATAAGAGTAAATATGTACTTCCATGGGATTTAATTAACAGCTAAAAGTAAAAAAAAAAAGTAGAGAAGTCATCAGCAAATTAAAATCTATTTTTCAATGTTAACATTTAATTAGAAATTTTTTGCAAATTGATTAATTTTAACGTTTATGAAGCTACTGATCCATTAAGTCCAGAAAAGTCCTTCTTTCCAATGTGAATGATGTTTGAGGACTTTAGCCACAAGTTATATAGCATATGAAGTGTGCATATGTGCCTTATATTCATATATATATATATATATGTATATGTATATATATAATATAAATGATATATACTACTGATCAGTTGGCTACAGAGAAATAATTGTGGTTATCACCAATGTTAGAATCATATAGTGAGACTGCACTCCAACCTCACTAAACTTCACATACTAAAATTCAGTATGAGGTGGGTCAATCCTGAGTTTTATCCAAGGGCGTTTGTTTTTAGGATCATTTTTTGTACAATCCTTCTACATGCATGGTGAGGATGCCATTATAATGATGCTCCAGTGCATCTGAAGCAATTATAGTATGGTTTCAATCATAGTAGCTAATTACTCATGTTAGTTAGTAGGTATTATCCAGAATCTAACTCCTTCCTAGGGTCTCCTCTGAGATGCTACTGTAATGATTATTATCACCTTGCCTAGAAGGTGGCAGGAAAAGAAAAAGAGTTAGGTTAATCATTTTCTCTGCTTGTTACAAGTGCTGTTTGGTGAGAGAGGAAACTGAAACTAATGAGTATTCTGAAGTTTGGGGATTATTTGTAGGTTTTTTTCCTTAAACCTTTTTCCCTCGCTCTTCATCATTATTAATATTGTTAATTGAAGGCTGTATGTGTCCTTCTGTGAAACAAATCCTGTACCAGAAATTCTCTGTATAAAATTAAAAAAAATAAGGAATGGCTTAATGCCTAGTTGTTGTTTAGAACTATAATTTACATTACCTGGGTAAGTTCCCATACCTGTGGTGGAAGTAATGGCAGTCTGATGTAAGAAAGCAGCATTGCTAGGTCTCGTTGCCTAGCTTGCACATCATGCCTTACCCACTGCATTAGAGCATGGAAAATAGTTTCTTCATCAGGAACATTAATGTCATCACTGCATAAAAGTTTTGAAATCTCATTAGCTGGAAGCAGGAGGAATTCTTGGTTCTTTACTACCTCGATGAAGTGTTCCTAGAAAAGAGAAGTCTTCTACTGAAACTTTGTACTTTAGAAACTTCTTAACAAAATAAGCTTACCAAAGCATTTATTTTTGTTAAACTTCAGAAAAAGCCAGAGAGACAGATATATGCATTCATAGAAAGTAGATGTTATTGCTGCCCGTGACAAGGGATTGGAGGAGCCTCTGAAGCTGAAGAACAAAATGCTTCCACTGGGAATTATTTATTAAACACAAGGAAAGGCCTTAACTACTTCACAGGCCACATGGGTAGTGTCTGAGTTGATGCCAGTGCTTTACTCTCTGATTTTGTGGGTGACAACAGTTTATGACTCCATGACTGACTGATGTCAAGTTGGCCTTTAGCCAAAAATATTAAGAGAAAGGCTGAAAATTTTCAAGGTGGAGGCTATCTTGAAGGCCTGGTAGAGGCAGCTTTGGCTGTGCATTTGATGGGGCAACATACTGAATTCATTTGAGATGAGAAAAAGAGACTGATTAAAAACTCCTTTCTCTTGTGAAAAATCACGATCTTCTATTAACCAAGGTAAAGTTATTTTGCAATGGATAAACATCTACAGATTCAGGTTAATCTAAAAGTGACTCCTATTGAGTTATTTTTTGAGGGGGAGAGGGGCTATCTCTCAATTTTTATGTTTTATAACTTGATTCTCTCTTCTGTCATTTATGTTGTATTTTTGTCAAGTATCAAATTTCAGGCAGCTGTGTTTCAATTTTTTTCATCAAAACACCAATATATTTTTCCTATTTATAATGTTATATATTTTTCTTTGACAACACAATTAAATTTCCAACATTTTTCATAGTAAAGATCTTAAGTTTTAAATGCAATAAAATATACTTCTGAAATTGATATAAGCAAGTCTAGTTGGTAATTTATGTTGCCCAATAAATATATATTCTGGAAGCAGCTTAAGACAGCCTCTGAATAACTGGGGGATCTGGATAAATCAAATCACTCCTTCAGCTCCATTCTGAGTTTAGTCATTGTAGGAGGCAAGACTTCTGCCAGTGAACCACCAGTGCCCTTGAGTTTAGTCACTGTGGGACTGAGTTAACCTAATAGCAAAATTATCCATACAAGAATCATCAAGTTTGATAGACCCATCAGGAAGCTCTGATACAATAAATTCCAAGTTAACTTGCCTATTTAGACAAAGAGCCCTCTTGTGACTAATGCAAGTAATTGAGAGAGAACTGCTGATTTTACTATAGCAGATGTTCCTGGTTGAAAACCCTCTCATCTATAGCAAAATGGTGGAGCTAGTACTAAAACTAAAAATACATTACACTTGTACAGCACTTCACACTTTACAGATTTATTTCACAAACATTAAGTCATCACCAATGCAATCTTGTGGGAGGTGGAATTATTCTGATGAGACAACAGGCTATGTGAATTGTTTGATCTCTTGTGCAGTAAATGGCTAAGTATGCACTCACACCTATGCCTTTAGGTCTACTTCATTTTGTTCGATACTGCAACTGCCTTTCATAAATGACATAATTTTTATGAAAGGATTAAAAAAAGATAAAACGCTCTAAAACTTACGGTTACCTATTACTGGTAGTGTATGTAAACTTTGAAACTGTGTAAATATAATGGAAGACCCCATCTCTCATTCTTCTTGCTATCCACTCTCCAAGGAAAGAAAAGAAAAAAAAAAAAAAAGAAAGTGAGAGAGAGTGCCCTTGGTTTGGTGTTCATTTTTAAAATCCACACTTACATTGTTGCAAAATGTATTCAATGAATATAGCATATCTGTTGAATGTTTCATCGATGCAGACTACTATTTATATGATTGTGATGGTTAATTTTATGTCAACTTGACTGAGCCATGGAATGTCCAGGCTTTTGGCCAAACATTATTCTGAGTGTGTCTGTGAGGGTATTTCTGGATGAGGCCCACTCACATTAGAAAGGGCAATCTGTTTTACTCAGTCTATGATTCAAAAGACTGAAACTGAATCCTTAGAGTTTAACATTATTCTTAGAGATTAAAATTATTTGCATTTTTATACTATCAGTACAGTATTATAAAAGCAGTATTTTAGCAAGATCTTGACATCTTTTGCTGCATTTATAATAGATACTAAAATAATTAAAGAGGGATTAAAGGAGGTAACAGTATTGCATATTTTTGCACATCCTGCTTTAACACTCAGTTTCAGTCACATAATAGGAAAGGGAAGACAAGTTCATTTTGAGCAACAAAAATAACTCAAGCTGTTTATCAGAATGTGTTTTGTCTGCAAGAGTGAGATACCAGACAGGAAACTGTTAATAGTTAGTTCAAGAATTTAAATAATTTAACAGGAAGTTTTCATGTTTGGCATTTGTGGTAGGATTAACCTTTGAACTGCTGTTCCTATAGATTATATAGCATCTATATTTAAGACATAGGAATATAAATAGCATAATTAAATGACATGTTAAAATGTCAATCTATTATAATATGATTCTCCATATAATGGTATTGTTTCAGAAATATGTTTAAAACTTCAAATTTTGAACAGTGACCAAGGGTGGGAAGAAGAGAGGGGAAGTTTTACAAGAATTTTTTTAGAGAATTCAAATATTACAAGCTTGAAAATTTTAAGGTCTGTATGAAACTCTAGAAATACTTTTTAATTATATGCATCTCAATTCTAAAATTGTACTGTTAATTTTATTGTTTTTAGTTGTGATTCTCTATTGTTCATTTTTATGTACTTGCCTTTATTTTTGAATCTTAAATAAATGTAGCTATCTTCTTAGCTTGAAATTTTATCTTTTAATTTGGTTTCACAGAAAGATCCATCTCTTGTGTTGTTCCCTGCTTCAGAGGTTAAAAAGTTCATTTTCTTCTTTGCATAAGGGAATTATTAGCATGAATGGCAAGGATTTATTTAATATCCTCTAGCTACTTTTACTTGTCTCCCTACAATCTATATTTCATGTCACTGTCACTTGACTGAATAAAGATAGTCTTATCCCATGCAACTTTTAAAGAATTAACACGTCAAACATGTTCATTTAATTTATTATAATTACTAATAGAATTGAGAGGGATTTTAAGTTAATTAAATAATTGAACTGCAAGTTGTTTTAACCGAAATAACATGTTTTCATTAAGAAATAAAAAGTCCATTCAATAGAATGGTCTGATTTACTAATTTTGATAGTTCTTAAGCTCTTCCAGTTAATAGTGATCCAATAATATTACTTTTTTACTTATTGAATGATACCTATTGGGTTAGCCAAAAAGTTCATTCGGGGTTTTCCATAACATCGTATGAAAAACCCGAAAGAACCTTTTGGCCAACCCAATAAATTCCATTAGAAATAATAATTTGTACAACTTTATGAAGTAAAGTTCTAATAGTACAAAAACATCAGGGAAATTATGTTTTCTTGTTACTGTGGATTCTACTTGAAATATGTATTTGTCCAGTTTAATTGTTGGCAATATTTTCATTTCTCCAAGCTCTGAGATTTAATTAAATGTTTTTAGTTTGAAAAATGTGAAACTTGCTTGTGTACAGCTCAACCAGACAAATATTTTTATCTAATATCTATTTTGTGCAATTCATTTGAAAATTATGTAAATATTATTGCTTTTTAATTTTATCCCAACATTATAATCTTTACCTTGGAATGGTTCTACACACACAAACATACACACACACACAAACACATATCAGTAAACATATAATTAGTTTAGACATTGTGTTAATATATTATCACTACAAGTTAACATGAAGCAATTGATTTTACCATTGTGTATTTATGTGCCACACTCAGGAGCTCTGTACAGCCCTGGGCATCTCCAAACGATCGAATCCCTAAGCAGTTTGAAGGGTGGAGCTGTTTTATAAGAAAATTGGAGCAGACTTCAATGACTTGAGTCAGCTGCAGGAGACAAGCTGCAGCCAGCAAATTTTCAATAGTATCTTCTTTCAATTGCAGGACACCTAAATGGTTTGAAAAAGTAAAGAATGATTATATATTCCATAAAGTAAGACACAAATATGCTAGATAGTTAAAATTTTCAATTTCTTTCATCAATAGGGCTATTTTTTCTAATGTACAGTAACTATTCAGGGAATACCTTTTGAGGTGAATATATGCAAGTGAGTATGTACAAGCACTAATGAGATGGTTGAAGGGAGCCATACCAGATTATCAAAAACAACTGGAGCAAATGAACAGTGAGTACCACCATTGCAACAAAAAGTAATTTCTTGTTTCTTTATCATCTTAGACCTGCATCTAAATCTAATATTAAAAACTGTCTACATTATGACTCAAGAAGCATTATGTCATATTGTATAAGGATCATACAATGGGCAATACAGGTACCTGTCATTTGTGTGGGAAAATGTCTGGGTAAATAACACTAGGCTTATATGTCCATTTTTTTGCATCTGTATTTATTAGCTGATAAGGATGACTTTGCCCAAATATTACACCTGGAATTAATGCACAGCACTAGTTTAAAAGAAATAAAATATTGCCAAGAGTCCTCAGATAAAGAATTGCTTATATGATTATTTTCTTAGGTATAAAAAACAGACTCTGTTTAAAAATACCTGTAAAGATTTTTAAAAGCCAAGATCAGAGCAATTTAAGCTGTTTCCTTTATATTGATATATCTGTATTATTTTTGAAGCAAGAGTTATTGATGAATTATTGCAAATGTTGTAATTATTTTGATAAGATATATTCTTATATTTCTGTTTTAGCCAAGCTATAGGGAAGTTATAAAGAATGATATTTCATATGGATTATATAAACTATAAAGTATTCTTTTATAATTTTGCTTTGTAAAATACCTTAATATGAATTCTATCTGATTGCATAACCATAAAAAAGAATAATAAAAACTGTAAGCTGCTATGTATTTGGTTCAACCTCTAAAATGTGTTGTAAAGGGATCCAGCCCATTGGCAAAGTTTCTTGTGTTGTTTCTTATCCTGGATTTTGAAGGGAGAGCCCTGCCTATATTTTATGAAACTCAGAGCAGTATGAACTATTCTCAGATTCACCTGCTGTAGACATTGAAACTTGGCCTGTTTATTAAGAATAATATTTATTTCTCAATGAATGAAACAATAAAACTCACAGAAGAAAACATAGCATAAAAGTTCCTTGGGTCTTGGCAATAAGTTCATGGGTAAGGCACCAAAAGCACAGTGAACAAAAGCTAAAATAAACAAGTGGGACTACATCAAACTAAAGATCTTCTCCACAGCAAAGGAAGCAAAAAATAGAGACGGAAACCTACAGAATGAGAGAAAATATCTGCAAACCATATATATGTTAAGGGTTTAATATCCAAAATATATAAAGAACTCATACAACTCAATAGCACAGAAGCAGATAATCCAATTAAAAATGGGCAAAGAGCGTGGATAGAAATTTTTTTCCAAAGAAGACATACAAATGACCAATAGGTACGTTAAAAGGTGCTCAACAGCACTACTCATCAGGGAAATGCATATCAAAACCACAATGAGATATTATCTCATACTTGTTAGGATGGCTATTATAAAAAAGAGAAGAGATAGTCAATGTCAATGAGGCTTTGGAGAAAAGGGAACTTTTGTGCACTTTTGGTGAAAACGTAAATTGGTTCAGCCATTAAGAAAAACAGTATGAAGGCTCCTAAAAAATAAAAAAAAAATAGAACTACCATGTGATCCAGCAATCCCACTCCAAAGGAAATGAAAACAAGATCTTAAAGAGATAGCTCCTCTCCCTTGTTTATTGCAGCATTATTCACATGATATGGAAACAACTTAAATGTTCTTTGACACATGAATGGAAAAATAAAATGTGATATACACAAACACAATGGAATACTATTCAACCATGAGAAAGATGGAAATCCTGCCATTTGTGACAACATGGGTGAACCTGGAGGGCATTATGCTAACTGAACTAAGGTAGACAGAGAAAGACAAATACTGTATGGGATCACTTGTATGTGAAATAGGGGCGGGAAAGGGAAGATGGAGAAATGTAGATCGAAGGGTAAAAACTTTCAGTTATAAGAAGTTCTCAGGATAAGAAGTACAGCATGGTGACTCTAGTTAATAATACGGTATTGGGTACTGCATACTTGAAAGTTTCTGAGAGTGTATCTTAAGCAGTCTCACCAAAAAAAAGAGTTATCTATATGAGATGATGTGTGAATTAATTACCTTGATCTTTGTAATCATTCCACTATATATATATATATATATATATATATATATATATGTATATATCTGTGTGTATATGTATATATATATACACACACATATATGTGTATATACATGATATATATATATACAATCAAGTTGTATACTTTAAGTATCTACAATTATATTTGTCAATTATTCCTTAATAAAGTTGGAATGAATAAATAAATAAATTTTCTTGGCCCCCAAACTCATCCTGTTACTTTTGTTACATAGTTTGATTAAATATGACTTTATTATTTCAAAAGAAGAGACTAAGTCTATAGAGTTAGAATATCCCACTTCCACTCTCATTTTTACAAACAAGAATGTACCCACACCTTTCAAAAGAGAAAGAGAGACATGCTCCTGTAGCTTTGTGTTAAAATAGCTCTATTTTCTCATGGTCAAAAATTTTATAGCATGTTATTTACCTCTTGCTCTTTTATACTACTGTATCTAAATACTGATTCTGCCACTTACTACTTGAGGAAATTTACTTAACTGGTCTATCCTTCAATTTTCTCACTTGCAGAGTTAGAATAATAATAATGTGGGTTATATAATATAGAGTTATTGTGAGGATTGAATGAGTTAATACATGCCAAGCACTTACCTGTGTAAGCATACTGCACCAAGGAATTAAGTGCATTAGGATCGACTCCTTCCATCCTGACCTCTTCTTGTTTGGCTTCAAGCACATCATTAGTAAACATTGCAGCAAAATAATCCGACACTGCACTGAGAACCAACCTGGAAATAGGAATGTTTCATAGGAAATTAAATCAGTCCATAATCTCACTGAAAAACATGAAATATAGTCAGTAAGTTTTTAACACTGATGAGTACGTTTTCTGCATAAATCTTTCATAGTTCAGTAAAGTGTAGTGAAATTAGAAAGGTAAATTAAGTAAGTTGATTTTGTTTAGACAATTTGTGCTGTTTCTCTTCATCAATTTCTCTAAAGTTTGGCTCTTCTAAATATCACACAGGGAAACAGATCATATAGGCTAGTGCTTTTTCAATACAAAAACATAAAAATCTATTTTCCTCAATGCTCCAATTCGTAATCAATGGACTGATTCTTTCTCATTCATGCTAGCTATAGTCATTAAATGATCTGTCTGCATAAGGATATTTACCGATGGGCTGGGATTCGGAGGTGTCCAGCAATGAGTAGCACATCACACAATTGTTTCTCTTTCAGGTAGTTCTCCATTTTATGAAGAGTTTGTTCCGCATGGTTTACAGCATGGAACTGCTCCTCAGATCTGCTAACATTCATTTCTTCAGGATGCTGTGTATCTAATCTAAAAAGGGGATAAGTGTGAGAATATCTTTTTTTCTCCTAGTGGGTGTGCAAAAATCCAGTAGAAATTTAGGCACATCTACTTCTAAAAGAAATAAATCGAATTAAAGTAAACTTAAAATTTGCCCACCATCCTAAATATTTCACTATTATTGCTCCCTAACCTCCATTAAAGTGAGGTGTTATGATTATTATTTATGTCTGGAATGTAACCATAGATGTGACTATGCATGGTTCAACAGCAGGGCTAGTGTTAATTGTTATATGCACAAACATAAACTTCAAGATACAAGCCTCTTTCTTTGATTTTATTGGCATCACAATTATGTCATTTGGCATGAAATTGTAGGCATGATTCAAAATACTTTTCAAATTTGATTATGTTCTGAAGCTTCTCCATGGAGTACTCATTATACATCAGAGATATTTCTTTAAGAATCTCAAGGCCGAGACTTCCACAACGTTGTTTACAATATGTCATTCCCATCAAGAAAATAAACATATTTCCATCTTTTATCTTTTTTCCAGCTTTACTGAGATATAATTGACATACCACATTAAGTTTTAGATATACAATGTGATGATTTGATATACATATATATTGTGAAAGGATTACCACAATAAGGTTAGTTAAAATATCCATCATCTTACATAGTTACCATTTTGTGTGTGTGTGGTGAGAATATTTAAGATCTACCCTCTTAGCAATTTTCAAGTATACAACACAGTATTGTTAACTATAGTCACCATGCTGTATATTAGATCCTCAGAACTCATTCATCTTCTAACTGGAAGTTTGTACCCTTTGACTGTTTAGGCAAAGATGATGACTGTTGAATTTGCAATAATGAAAGCTGTTTACATGTCTTTTCAACCTCATACAATGGTGGAATTTAAGTACTAACACAAGCACATAGAGGTTTACAATGAGTAGAAGCTTAAAAATTTGATGGTAAGATGAACATACTTTTCTTGTTACTATTCTAGCTTCCAGCCATCATTTTCCAACCACCAGTTAAGATTAGTTTTGGGTCCCCCGCACCATTTAGGCTGTGTTTCTTTGAAGACAATTGGCCCAGGGTGGCATTACTCTCTTTTTGTCTGTGTAATTCAAATAAATGATTAATCTGCAAATCTTCTTAATCTTTAAAGATTCTTTTGGACATTCTGTCACAATATTGTATGGACAATCAGGGTAATAGGATATGATTATCCTTAAAAATTACTTTTTTTTTTTTTTTTTTAGAAAGGAACAATCCCTTGGCACCATAGAATGGAAGGCATTCAGGTTTCACTTAACTCACTTATCCTAATCTTTCCTTTGTTCAAGAAATGGTTTGATTCACATTGAGTCAATCAAACATTCAATATCTAATTATCTAATTATCTTAGCTGTCCTTGTGTATACTCCAGCATGTATCGGAGATGGGCATATTCTAAAGGAGCAATATGCTTTGGGAAGTTCTTGCTGGGAAATATTTCTTTTTCATTTCCTATGTGGATGCCTGTGTGTGTGTGTGTGTGTGAGAGAGAGAGAGAGAGAGAGAGAGAGATTTCCCCGGCAAGGACCTCCAGTACTATATTGAGTAGAAGTGGCAAAAGTGGGCACGCTTGTCTTGTTCCTCATCTTATAGGAAAACCTTTCAGTACCATTGATATGGTGACTTTTATAATGGCCTTTATTATGTTGTGGTAGCTTCCCTCTTTTTTCTAGTTTGTTGAATTTTTTTTTTTTTAATAATGAAAGGGTATTTAATTTTGTAAAATGCTTTTTCTGCATCAGTTGAGATTATTTTTTTTCTGTTATATTAATTATAGGGTATTGCATAGATTGATTTTTATATGTTGAAACAACCTCACATTGCAGGAATAAATCCCACTTTATCATGGCTTATAGTCCATTTAATGTGCTACTGAATTCTGTTTGCTAGTGTTCTGTTGAAGATTTTTGCATCTATATTCATAAGAAATATTGGTCTGCAGATTTCTTTTCTTGTAGTGTCTGTCTAGCTTTGGAATCAGGGTAATGGTGACCTCATGGAATGAGTTAGGAAGTGCTCCCACCTCTTCAATGTTTTGAAAGAGTTTGAAGAGGATTGTTATTAATTCCCCTTCAAATATTTTGTAGAATTCACCAGTGAAGCCATGTTGGTTCAGGCCTCTTCTTTGTTTGGAGGTTTTTTGATTACTGATTCAATCACTTTTTACTAGTTACAAGTTGGTTTATATTTTCTTTTCTTTCATGATTCATTCTTGTGAGGTTGTGTATTTCTAGGAATTTGTCCACTTCATTTAGTTATCCCAAAGCTGGCATACAGTTGCTCATAGTAATTACAATGTGTTTTTTTTAATTTCTGATTTTAGCTACTTGAGTCTTCTCTCTTTTCCTCTTAATGCAACTTAAGTTTTGCCAATTTTGTTGATGCCTTCAAAGAACCAACTATTGGTTTCATCGATTTTCTCTATTTTTTAATTCTTGATTTTGTTTATTTCTGTGTCAATATTTCTTATTCCCTTCCTTCTGTTTCAATTTAGTTTTATTTTTCTTTTTATTTTTTGCTATACAGTAGATTCTTATTATCTATTTTATGTACATTAGTGTGAATATGTTAATCCCAATCTCCCAATTTATCCCTTCCCCTGCCTTTCTCACTTGGTAACCATAAGTTTGTTTTCTACATCTGTGACTATTTCTGTTTTGTAGATAAGTTCATTTGTACGTTTTTTTTTTTAGGTTCCACATATAAGTGATATCATATGATATTTGTCTTTCTCTGTCTGACTTACTTCACTAAGTATGACAATCTCTAAGTCCATCCATATTGCTGCAAATGGCATTATTTTGTTCATTTTTATGGCTGAGTAATACTCCATTGTATATATGTACCACATCTTCTTTATCCATTCCTCTGTTGATGGACATTTAGGTTGCTTCTATGTCCTGGCTATTGTAAATAGTTCAGCAATGAACACTGGGGTGCATGTATATTTTCGAATTATGGTTTTCTCCAGATATATGCCCAGGAGTGGGATTGCTGGATCATATGGTAACTCTATTTTTAGTTTTTTAAAGAACCTCCATACTGTTCTCCATAGTGGCTGAGGAATGAAGTTAGCTTTTTGATTCGACATCCTTTCTCTTTTTTAATGTAAGCATCTATAGCTAAAAATTACCTGCTTAACACTGCTTTTGCTGCTTATGATAAGTTTTGGTATTTTGATACATCTTTTCACTGGCTCAAGATATTTTCTAATTACCATTGTGATTTCATTTTTCCCTATTCGTTGTTTAAGAGTGTATTGTATAAATAAGCTACAAGGATATATTGTACAACAAAGGGAATATAGTTAATATTTTATAACAACTATAAACAGAGCATAATCTATAAAAATTTTGAATCACTATGCTGTACACCTGAAACTAATATAGTATTGTAAATCAGTTATACTTTAATAAAAAATGTGCTTATCTTAGAACCCCAACCCAAATCACAATAAAAAGTTTAAGTGAAAAAAAATGTATTGTAATTTCCACACATTTGTGGGTTTTCTAATTTTCCTTCCACTGTTGATAGCTATTTTCATGCCACTGTGATCAGAAAGAGTACTTCATATGATTTCAATCTTTAAAATTTATTAAGACATTTTGCAGTCTAAGATATGGTCTGACCTTGGTAATATTCCACATGCATTTGAGAAAAAATATTATTTTTCCATTGTTTGGTGGTTTGTTCTATATAGGTCTGTTAAGTCCAATTATTCTACAGAGTTGCTGAAATCCTCTATTTCCATATTGAACTTATGTCCAGTTGTTCTATGGGTTATTGATATTGGTATATTGAAGTCTCCTAGTATTATTGTAGATCCACATAATTTTCCCTTCAACTCTGTCAATGTTTGCTTCATATATTTAGGAGCGCTGATATTTGTTTCTTCTATTTTTATAATTATTATATCTTATGGGTGAATTGACCCTTTTATAAGTAAAACCTCCTTTGTCTTTTGTAAAAGTTTTTTACTTAAAGTCTATTTTGTTTGATATAATATAGCTAGCCCTGCTTTCTTTTGGTTGCTATTTGCATGAAATATCTTTTTCCATTCTGGAATGTACTTACTCTGAAGTGAGTTTCTTTTAGACAGCATATAGTCTGATCCTTTAAAAAAATCTGTTAATCCATGTCTTTTGATTGAGGAGTTTAATTCATTTATACTTAAAGTAATTACTGATAAGGAAGGACAAAATTGTCATTATGTTCTTTGTTTTCTGTATGTCTTATAATAGCTTTTCTGTACCTTACTCCATATCACTGCTTTTCTTTCTGTTTAGTTGATATTTTTTTGTAGTGAAACATTTTGATTTTCTCCTCATTTCCATTTGTGAGTATTATATATTTTCTTTGTAATTACCATGGAGATTACATATAATGTCCTAAAGTTATAACAATCTATTTTAATGGATTTCAACTTAATTTCAATCACATAGAAAAACTCTACTCCTTTACAGCTATGCCCCTCCTTTTTTGCTATAGACATCACAGATTACATTATGGTGTATTGTGTACTCATTACCATAGATTTATAATCATTTTTTGTGGTTTTGACTTTTAAATCTTGTAGAACAATAAAAAGTGGTGTTATGAATCAATATTAATAATAATGGTTTTTATATTAGTCATGCATCTTCCTTTATCTGAGAAATTTATGTATTTTTTTGGCTTTGAGTTACTGTATAGGATCCTTTCATTTCAACTTGAAGGACTCCCTTTAATATATCTTGTTGTGAAGGTCTAGTCGTAATAAACTTTCTCAATATTTGCTTATCTGGGAATATCTTAATTTATCCCTCATTTTTGAAGGACCGTTTTCACAGATATAGAATTCTCATTTGATATATATATTTTTTCTTTCAGTACTTTAAATAGAGTCAGCCCTCCATATCCCTGGGTTCCACATGTTGAACCCATCCACAGATTTTTGTATCTGTGGTGGGTCCTGGAACGAATTCCCCATGGATACTGAAGGACAAATGTATATCATCCCACTGCCTTCTGTCTTGCAAGGTTTCTGATCAGAAAATTATTAATAATTTTATTGATGATTCCTTGTATGTGTTGAGTCACGTCTGCTGCTTTCAAAACTGATCTGTCTTTTACTTTCAACAGTTTCATTACAATGTGTTTGGGTCTCTTTGGGTTTATCCTATTTGAAGTTCATTTAGCTACCCGTATTTTAAATCTATATCCCTCCTCAAATTTTGGGAATTCTTTATCATGATGTCTTCAAAGAAGGTCTCTGCTCCTTTTCTCTCTCTTCTCTTTCTGGGATTTCAGTTATGCATATATTGGTCTGTTTGATGATGGCTCTTAAGTCTCTAAGGCTCCATTCGCTGTTTTTCATTCTTTTTTCTTTGTGTTCTAGGTTTGAAAATTTCATACAAGTTGTCTTCAAATTCACAGGTTTTTTCCTGCTGGTTCAAGTCTGCTATTGAAGCCCTCTAGTAAATTCTTCAATTCAGTATTGTATTTTTCAGGTCCAGAATTTCTGTTTGCTTCTTTTTTGTAATTTCTATCGCTTTCTTGATATTCTTATTTTGTTCATATGTTACTTTCCTGATTTCTTTTAGTTCTTTTTCTGTGTTTTCCTTTAGCTCTTTGAAAATATTTAAGAAAGTTGTTTAAGTTATTTGTCTAGAAACTTTAAAATCTGTTGTTCTTTAGGGTCAGTTTCCTGATATTTATTTTGTCCCTTTTGAATGAGCCATGTTTCCATGTTTCCTTGTGATCATTTGTTAAAATTGGGTATTTGGAAAAACAGCCACTTTTCCTAACCTTTGCCTAATGGCTCTTTGTGGGGGAAGTATTTCACTAATCAGCCCAGCATGAAAGTTGATTTCTCAGGCCTTTTCTGAGAATGCATCTCTGTGGACTTGCATGTGTGCTTTTTTATTCCAATCTCACATATACACAGTTGCTTATACATATCTTAATTTCTCTAAGTCTCACCTCTGCTTCTTTGTCAGACCTTAGATATTCTTTTGTATACCTTTGCCTATAATCGCTTGCCCCCAGGTATCCATGGTCTGTAGTCCTGCAATTTTCATGTGCTATTGTACCTGCCACTACTTTTTGTGGCTTCCAACTTGGCATCCAAACCATACTGCTATTCTCATCTGAGCATTGAGTTAGGCAATACTGAAATTAGTTTGTTGCATACCCTACAGATAGACCAGAATGTGGCCAAAAATTCCACTCATTTCTTGTATCTTAAGGGGGAAATCAAGAAATAAGTTGCCTTCTTCCAATTATGTTGTGCTACCCTGGTACAAGAGCAAGCATAAATGCCATGAAATGTCTATTGATTTGAATGTGACTTTTTCTTGATCAGACATTTACTTGGCTGCTGTATATCTTTGATTTGCTTCCAGAGCTCTCACGAAGCTTTTTAAATCAATCTGTAGTTGCTTAATTGATATTTCCATAGAGGACAAGGGTCTGGAGCTTCTTAATCCACCATTGTTCTGAAATCACAGAAGTTACTGCAGTCTGATTTTATTTAATTTTAAGGATAATACTTGAGTTTCTTATGTTTTTCTGAGTAGCAGTGAAACAGATATCAGAACAATAAACCTTTGAGATTGCTTTTGCTGCAAAACTCTTTTGTAAAAAATTTACTTTGAGAAAACAATGGAAGGCATTATCTTAAAAAATTGGTGAAGGTGTCGTTAATTTTGGAGGTCACTTTGGAAGGCAATTTGGAAATATAAATTTAAAAAAATTAAAATATAGATACTTTGTAAAGACATTCTTGGCAAGCCTCTGAGTTTGAAGTTGAAAATCTGAATGCAGTTATTTTAGAGAATGTGCCTTTTACCATAGTTCAAATGTTGTAAAGACACAGAACCACATGTTGCTAACATAGAGAGCATAACTTCATATTTAGGCATTTCTCAAATAGCTTCATATTTTTTCTGTTTTTCTTTTGTAAATTCCATTTCTCAAGTGAGCCATGGAGATTAAATGGAAACTTAGCCTTCTTCTAATGGTGTTAACTTAGTTCCCAAAACTCATTATAGAAAAGATAATTTTCTTGGGGCTTCCCTGGTGGCGCAGTGGTTGAGAATCTGCCTGCCAATGCAGGGCACACGGGTTCGAGCCCTGATCTGGGAAGAGCCCACATGCCGTGGAGCGACTAGGCCCGTGTGCCACAATTACTGAGCCTGCGCGTCTGGAGCCTGTGCTCCGCAACAAGAGAGGCTGTGATAGTGAGAGGCCCGTGCACCGTGATGAAGAGTGGCCCCCGCTCGCCACAACTAGAGAAAGCCCTCGCACAGAAACGAAGACCCAACACAGCTATAAATAAATAAATAAATAAATAAATAAATAAATAAATAAATAAATAAAATTAATTTAAAAATAAATAAATAAATAAAATGTCTCCCTCCCAGGTTCATTTAAAAAAAAGAAAAGAAAAGATCATTTTCTTACTGAGGGAATGTAAAACTATGCAGAAAATTAATTTCTATTTTTTTGTATATGGTGATGTTGGACCATATGAAAAATTGCTCTCTTAAATCCAAGGGACAAGGTTATTGCTTAAATAAAATTTTTGTGCTGACTCTCTTTTGGAGAGCTGTTAAAGCTTCATCCATGTGCTTTTCCTGGCAAATAGAAGGCACTCAGTAAATGTCTGATGAAGGTATTAATTTATGCACATTTTTAATGCTATTGTAGCTTGAACTTTACTACATTTGGAGTCTTGGAAGTGTATGAATTAAATCTCAAAAGCAAATCACAAACTTAAAGCTTCTTCTTGCTAAGATAGCTATGCAGATAATATAAACTTGCAATCATGCAGATAATATAATGATCTGAGTGGCATAAATTAAGCCAACATTCTAAACCTATAGTAGGTAGAGATTTTTCTCTGAAGAAAAGATGTATCCTTCTGTGTGAAATAAATATTTTAATATATCATATGTGATTATATTTTAAGATATCATCTGTTGTAAATGACTGAAATTGTTATTTGAAAGGAAATATTATATATGGATAATATAAAGCAAATGCCTGCAATGTTTCCATTAAAACCAAAACATATTGCCATTTATGAAAGCTTATCAGTTATTAATATTGGGGATAATATATTTTAAAATTTTGTTGTTACTTAATTATGATAAATGATGATGGCATCAAAGTTGAAATCACTTTCATCTAGGACTCTAAATTTATTTGATCTTGGAATTTTAGCCTCCAGAATTGTTAGAAAGTACATTTATATTGTTTAAGTAATCAAGTCTGTGCTATTTCATTATGGCAGTCCTAGAAAACTAATGTAAGCTATATATAAAATTAAATATGATAAGCTCAGGTAATTTTTTCCATTAGCTTATAAACATTTACTGAAAGCAACTATATGTGTTTAACAATAATAAATGACAAAATCTCGAGATGTCAAAAACTTATTAAATATTGCATTAATTGCATTTTAAAAATTAATAAAATTTGAGAGGACACAGTGTAGTGTAGTTATCAAGAACTTAGGCTTTTTACTCAAATGCTTAATTTCCATTCTGACACTTAATTAAGTGACTTTAAAAAATTTGCTTATCTTCCCTAATGCCTAACTCCTCTCATCAGTAAACTAGTGCCAATTCCAAAGAGGTTTTTCTGAACACAACAGGAAATACTCATTAAATATTAGCTATCCTAGTCACTAAAAGCACCAGCACCAACACCACTGTCATCATTGTAATCTCATCATCATAATCACCATTTAGGGTTGCCACAATTAGTGAAAGCGGCAGAAAAAAAATACAGGGTAGCCTTAGAAGTGTACAAAAAGAATACAGGTGAGCTTAGTCTTGAAGGATGGATATGGCCTGGATGAGCAGAAAAGAGTGAAAAAGGTATTTGAGGAATGGAGAACAAGGTGAACAAAAGTTTGTAATTGTTGTAACTGCTGTTATTCTTCCCCAGCTAGATTTCTCATAACATGTTAGAAGGAATGTAGAAGTAGCAAAGTAAAATTTAGACTAGGAACAGAGGTTAAACACCAGGAAAATCATAGATCTTTTATGAAACCTGATGTGGGCAGTGAAAACTGAGAAAAGGGAAATCTGCAGTCAGGAACTGAGTCAATAGGAAGGAGTTGCTCCGAATGAATTAGTCTGAAGGGCAGTTCTAGATTACAGCTGATAGTGACTTGACAAAGAAACAAGGAGAGTGAAACTGTTTAGCATTTGGTTGCAGTGAGACCCCATTTGAAGGTCTTCCCTGAGTGAAATAATGGCAATTCTGAGCCAGATGCCTGGCAGCAGAAAAGTACACAACATGTTCAGCACCTGCATTTGACTATCTTCATTGGGGTATACAGATTACATGTGGAACAAAAGTGAAAGCAACAAGTAACATTCACAGATTTAATGAACTACAGCAAGGACAAGAAAGAGAATAATATAGAATTGTGATTTAAACAGCAGTAGGGTCAAGAGAAATTGGTGGTCTTTTTGCTTCTTTGTTGTGTGTTATTTGGGGAAAAGTTATTTAACTGAAGGGAACCTAATGCTTTTTTTGTTTATATTTTTTTGGTTACAACATGCTGGACAAAAAGTATCTGAAAAGAGGTTTACAAACCAGAATGATGAGACAGTCACACAATCTATGCATACATGATAGTCCCTTAGATGTGAAGATTGATGTGTGAAGTTTGTTTGAGGCTGGTGAAAGACTTTTATGTAGCAATTGCTAATGCTTTGGGGTTTCCAATGGGAACAGTGGGTGAGGCAAGGGAAAGTAGACAGTCTCCCAACCAGTTTTTAATATGGTATTAAAATGTTTGCTTATTTATTGTTTTAATATGGTTTTCTAAAGACTGTTGATAGTATTTTGTTACAATGTTCCTGTAACAAAGAAGAAAAAACCTGAAATATACATAATAGCCCATTCTCAAGGCTGTGCCTTCCAGGCTTGACCTTTAAATCTATAACACATTTCATTCATATAGAGGTAAAAAGTTGTGGAACAGAGAATAACATTTGTCTTGTTGGAGGTTTACAGGAACATTGTGACCTGACCTACACGGACAGGTGCAAGAACAAAGGATTCTGGCACCAAGAAGTTTGCAACAACCAGCCACCCCCGCCCCACCCCTTTTAGTATTAATAAAGAAGTCTGAGTTCTAACTTGGGGAAGATGGTTCTTTGGGACACTAGTCCACTATCTTTTCAGTCTGCTGGCTTTCTGAATAAAGTCGCTATTCCTTGCCCCAAAACTTCGTCTCTAGATTTATCGGCCTGTTGTGAGGGAGCAGTACGAACTTGGACTTAGTAACATTACTATCCTCCATTTGCTTTATAAGATTCATGAAATTTGTGAGTGATTTATGTTAAATACAGAGGTCAGATTTCTGCATCAATGATATAATTCTTTTAATAAGGCGTATTTTTTAAAATTTAAAAATATTTTATCATGAATGATCCTATCTTAGAAAATATATTAATTTTCTTATAGGAATTACATTTGTAATTCTACCTAAGTTTTTTGTATTGTATATGAATATATTTCTATTCAAAATAAGAATTTCAATCTGCTAATGGAAAATTAACAATTATAGAATGCTGAATAATAAGTTATGAAATCTGGTATAATCATTTGCAAGTAAAGCAGCCAAATCACTCACTAAGTATTGGTACATGTTGACTCAAGATTCCTTTTGGATAAGTTATTTTAATTAAGGCACATTTTCCATAATATATTGAATCTGTGATGTCTATCAAGTGTTTCCTTTAACATAAGCAAAAAGCTGTTAGATTTGAAAATAAAACATATCACAGTGTTTTCAATGTGAAAAGCTATACTTGTTTCCAATATGTTTGTAAGTCTTCCAGGAGTGCATGTAGCTTTTTCCTTTTTGGAATCATTATGGAAGGCTATTTGTTATATATAAAAAGACTCATTAACACCCTCCTTTTCCAAGTTTTCTTGGTAAGACCTTAATGTTGTTTTACAAAAATTGTCTGAATTTATGTCTGTGCAGATACACACATCACAGTTCTAGTCACCTTAGTGAAAATGTGCTACCTAGTGTAAGTCAATATCAAGATCAAGTCCTAGATCTAGATTAAAAAGAAAAATGTATATTCTCATCTATACACCAAACAAAAATTAGATAGAGACTGTAATAAAGATAATTATGTAGAATATAAAACTAAGGCTTTGCATATCATCATATAAAGACAAAAGAATATATTTTAAAAGATATTCTCAGGAGAATGCTGTAAACTGAAGTGTTACTACTTAGAGCGCCCTATACTCCAAATGCTATTTGATTTTGCTGTTGTCTTTCTTAGTTTTGAAATAAAATTTAATGAAAGAGAGAAATAATCCAAAGGACAAAGTAAATAAAACTAATGATAGTGCATTTTAATGATAATCATTATAGAAAAATGTTAGCTCTTAAATAATTGTTTTACTTGTGACCTTCCTCTCTTCATTCTAAAATACAGTTAAAGAATTTCTATCCATTTTACATGCCTAAATGAACTATAATTAAATTAGTAATAGGGAGAGGCTGACTATCATACTAATATATTTACTGTGGGTAACGTTCAAATGTCTTCCAAATAGGCATTCTTCAAGCAGAGTAAAATAAATATTAACATGCTAACCAAGTGAAAATATCTATTTATAAAAATAACTTTAGCTCTTTTAGATCCAAAAGAGCTTTTGTGAAAATAACAACAAAACTTCTTCATGAGGCTGAAGTGGGAGCTGACAAAACTGACACTTGCCTTATGGGATACCTGTTATGACCTATTTCCCTTCAGAGTTGCTATATAGTAGGAGACACAATTTGAACAACAATATACCTAAATTAATTTTTAAATGAACTATGTACTTTATAATTTTAACTATGGTGCAAATTCCCACATAAATATAAAACAGTCTTTTATGTTGGTCTTCACTATCAGAAAAGGAAGACTTACATATCCTCATACATTAACAGTATAATAGTAATCATAATCATAATTACAGACTAATGAGTGTCAGTTATGAGCCAGACAATATGCTATATATTTTCTTATATATTAAGTCTTTTAATATTCACTGTCTGTAAGTTAAAAATTTATATCTATTTTTCAGATATGGAAACTCAGGCTCAGAAAGATTTAAAAATTGCCTAATATTATGTAATCTAGTAAATGAAGAGTTAGGTTTCAAGCCAAACCAAGATCTGTCTGATCCTAAGGCTGATTTCTTTCTAGTACTCCACAATACCATTTAACTAATTACCGTACATTGCACATTTAAGTTACAGAAGGTTGGAATCTTTGTATTGTATTCTAAATAGTTGGTACAGATAAAGTCCACATTTTTTCTAAAGAAAATCTCAGAAAAGATAAATTTGTTGATAGCAGTTTTATAATTTATGAACTAAAAATTCAGAAATTATAATAAATTCTGAAAGCTTCTTAAATCATTTATGATACTGATAAAATCTAAGGATTACAAATTAGTGACCTGGAAATCACGTTTTTAACTCAAGATATTTTAAGGTAGGAAGATAAGGGATCTGGGGATTGCTTGGCTTAGAAGTCATTTGAGAATTGTGTTAATTACCTGGGCTGACCTACTAACTTCAGCATTTTACAGTCTTTACTTTTAGAACTTGTTTCAGAAAGACAGGGCTCTTGAAGCTATGTCATTTATTGTCCTCTAAAAAAAAAAATCTTACCTATGGATATTTTAAAAGAAAAAAACTATGTTCTTCACTACCAGATTTTAGAGGAGACACTTGAAAAGGGAATGGTATTTCTCTTTGAAAAAATATTTCCAGGTTGAAAATGAAGTGTTTTGATTTTGATTTATATTTTTTAGATTCTTGTACCAAATCATTGATTTGTAGCTTACTTGGAAAACAGGAAATATAAGAAGAAACAAAAGCAGAATAATGGGTTGCATCTTAATCTAATAGAGTTGGATGGCTTTATTGCAATTCACATATATGTTCTATCTGAATACTTAGGCCACACACAGTGTTCTTGGTTCTTTTTTCAGAGTGATGCTATTCCCAAACCCAAAGTAAAGCTGCTGATGACATAGTGACAGAAGTAGAAATGATGAACTGAAATAATCACTCCCTCTCGGTGATTTAAGAATACTCTATTAAAAGCAGCACAGTACAATCCTCTAAACACATGTTTGGCATTCTCTGAGAATCACATCACTGTTTTGTTTGCTACTTATATTTTTCTTATTTCTAAACCATTCATAGGATCAAATGAATCTGATCATATGTTTACATCAGATGTTTTTAAAGTATTCAAGGCCTGTGATTGTATTAATAGAAAAAGAACACAGTGGTATTTTTCGGAGTGTTGCTGTAAGAACAGAATTAAAAGATAAATGTAATTCACACATGGTACATAAGTTCTTGATAAAACATTATAATAGGTTGTTCAGTTCTCAAAGCTTGATTAAATTTGAATGTAAAAAGCAAAATATATTTTTTAGACTGAGTTCAATGTTTCTGGGAAACATTTTTATTTTGTTTTTTGTTTTGTCTTTCATAGTACTTGTGAATTTGGCACCTAGATGTCTAGGTAAGGCAATTTGTCAGGACCTCGTCAGTCATTAGGAACTACTGGAGGACAAATGAAATACAAGTCTCAGAAAGTGAAAAGCCAGCAATACAGGCAGACAAATGAGGATGAAGTGGGCTGAGAATTATGGAAAGATAAGGCACAGGATTAAAAGTATGAACTATATTCAGGAGGAACCAATGGAAAAGAAAAAAGTCACAATAAAAACATTATATACCATATCATATTATAAATTATCTTAATTGCAATAATCATTAGAGCAAATGAAGCCACCTAAAAACATAATGATGAAATATGGCTGTCTTATTCAAAATATGGGAGTCTTATTTCCCATGATTTAGCCATAACATGGTTATTATTTCTGGTTCCCATGCAGGTTATAAAATATTCTACTCTACATATACATTTTCTGGAGGTTTTAGTTTTCCATTTTTACTATGCATAAAATATCTCAAGGCCCCTTAGTGGTCACCAGGGAAGTATAGAATGATCTAGCATTTTACTAGTCTTTGGATGGAAAAAAAAATATCAAAATTAAAGTATCAGAATCTATTATGTTAGGATCGTATATTTTTTTAAAAAAATTATTGCAGTATAGTTGCTTTATAATGTTGTCTTAGTTTCAGTTGTACAGCAAAGTGAATCAGTCATACATATACATATATCAATTCTTTTTTAGATTCTTTTCCCATATAGGCCATTACAGAGTACTAAGTAGAGTTCCCTGTGCTATACAGTAAGTCCTTATTAGTTATTAGTTATTTTATATATAGTAGTGTGTATATGTCAATCCCAATCTCCCAATTAATATCTCCCTCCCTTACCCTCTGGTAACCATAAGTTTGTTTTTTACATCTGTAGGGATCATACATGTTTTAATATTTCCATAAGAATGGGAATTTAAATTTTGTCATCCCTCATTTGATTGGGTTAAAAACTAAGCTCAGAGTTTAGTTAATCCTCACAATGGCATCTAATTTTTCTAATATGATTAGTGATTTTATGTACTTCTGTCTTTTCCCTAGGTCAGTAAATTATCCCCTTTCTAATTATTTGTAGAAATTAAATGACCTGAATTTTAAGGAAGTAGAAAATAAACTATTCTATTATTTGCATTAAATTGTAGGATTGCTTTACATAATTAACCTATTAATGGTTAATTCATGGAGATATCACCATTTGTTTTTACTAAATGGAATTCTAAACTATCAATATATTCTATACTCACATTAACTATTATAATGGCCCTTTAGAACTTCTTAATTTGGACTTCACTAATTCAAAATTTGTAATAATTCAAACAAATGGTAAGACGTAGTGGCGAAGCCTGTGGCAAATCCTCACTCATCGTGGAGTTGAGGAGGCAAAGGTGTTTTCCCACGATTTTTCTGGGCACCTCAGGGTCTTGGTGCTCTGGCGTGGTGTCAGGCCTGAGCCTCTGAGGCAGGAGAGCCGAGTCCAGGACATTGGACCACCAGAGGCCTCCTGGTCCCAAGCAATATTAAACAGCAAAAGTTCCCCAGAGATTTCTGTCTCAACACTAACACCCAGCTCCACCCAATGGCCAGCAAGCTCCAGTGCTGGACGCCCCATCCTAAACAACTAGCAAGAAAGGATCACAACACCACACATTAGCAGAGAGGCTGCCTAAAATCATACTAATTTCAGAGACACCCCAAAACACACCACCAGGAGCAGTCCTGCCCACTAGAAAAACAAGATCCAGCCCCACCCACCAGAACACAGGCACCAGTCCCCTCCACCAGGAAGCCTACACAAGCCACTGAACCAACCTTAACCACTGGCAACAGACACCAAAAACAATGGGAACTACGAACCTGCAGCCTGCGAAAATGAGACCCCAAACACAGGAAGTTATGCAAAATGAAAAGATAGAAAAATATGCAGCAGATGAAGGATCAAGGTAAAAACCTACCACACCAAACAAATGAAGAGGAAATAGGCAGTCTACCTGAAAAAGAATTCAGAGTAATGATAGTAAAGGTGATTTAAATCTTGTAAATAGAATGCAGAAAATACAAGAAACCTTTAACAAGGACCTAGAAGAACTAAAGAGCAAACAAACAATGATGAACAACACAATAAATGAAATTAAAAATTCTCTAGAGGGAATCAATAGCAGAATAACTGAGACAGAAGACCAGATAACTGAGCTGGAATATAAAAGAGTGGAAATAACTATCGCAGAGAAGAATAAGGAGAAAAGAATGAAAAGAATTGAGGACAGTCTCAGAGACCTCTGGGAAAATATTAAACACACCAACATTCAAATTATAGGGGTCCCAGAAGAAGAAGAGAAAAAGAAATGGTCTGAGAAAATATTAGAAGATATTATACTTGAAAACTTCCCTAACATGGGAAAGGAAATAGTCAATCAAGTCCAGGAAGTGCAGAGAGTCCCATACAGGATAAATCCAAGGAGAAACACGCCAAGACACATATTAATCAAACTAACAAAAATTAAATACAAAGAAAAAACATTAAAAGCAGCAAGGGAAAAGCAACAAATAACATACAAGGGATTCCCCGTAAGGTTAACAGCTGATCTTTCAGCAGAAACTCTGCAAGCCAGAAAGGAGTGACACAACATATTTAAAGTGATGAAAGGGAAAAACCTACAACCAAGATTACTATACCCAGCACGGATCTCATTCAGATTCGACAGAAAGTTAAAACCTTTACAGACAAGCAAAAGCTAAGAGAATTCAGCACCACCAAACCAGCTTTACAACAAATGCTAAAGGAACTTCTGTAAGTGGGAAACACAAAAGAAGGAAAAGACCTACAAAATCAAACCCAAAACAATTAAGAAAATGGTAATAGGAACATACATATCAATAATTACCTTTAATGTAAATGGATTAAATACTCCAACCAAAAGACTTAGACTGGCTGAATGGATACAAAACAAGACCCATATATATGCTGTCTACAAGAGACCCACTTCAGACCTAGGGACACATACAGACTGAAAGTGAGGGTATGGAAAAAGATATTCCATGCAAATGGAAAGCAAAAGAAAGCTGGAATAGCAATTCTCATATCAGACAAAATAGACTTTAAAATAAAGAGTATTATAAGAGACAAAGAAGGACACTACATAATGATCAAGGGATCAATCCAAGAAGAAGATACAACAATTGTAAATATTTATGCACCCAACATAGGAGCACCTCTATACATAAGGCAAATGTTAACAGCCATAAAAGGGGAAATCGACAGCAACACAATTATAGTGCAGGACCTTTTTTAACACCCCATTTTCACCAATGGGTAGATCATCCAAAATGAAAATAAATAAGGAAACCCAAGCTTTAAATGACACATTAAGCAAGATAGACTTAATTGATATTTATAGAACATTCCATCCAAAAACAACAGACTACACTTTCTTCCCAAGTGCTCATGGAACATTCTCCAGGATAGATCATATCTTGGGTCACAAATCAAGCCTTGGTAAATTTAAGAAAATTGAAACCATATCAAGTATCTTTTCCAACCACAACGCTATGAGACTAGATATCAATTACAGGAAAAAAATCTGTAAAAAATACAAACACATGGAGGCTATACAACACACTACTACATAACCAAGAGATCATTGAAGAAATCAAAGAGGAAATTAAAAATACCTAGAAACAAATGACAATGAAAACACGATGGCCCAAAACCTATGGGATGCAGCAAAAGCAGTTCTAAAAAGGAAGTTTATGGCCATACAGTCCTACCTCATGAAACCAGAAAAATCTCAAATAAACAACCTAACCTTACACCTAATGCAATTAGAGAAAGAAGAACAAAGAAAACCCCAAAGTTAGCAGAAGGAAAGAAATCATAAATATCAGATCAGAAATAAATGAAAAAGAAACAAAGGAAACAGTAGCAAAGATCAATAAA
Organism: Balaenoptera musculus; assembly: GCF_009873245.2. Taxonomy (NCBI): domain Eukaryota; kingdom Metazoa; phylum Chordata; class Mammalia; order Artiodactyla; family Balaenopteridae; genus Balaenoptera; species Balaenoptera musculus. Next base: position 72,011,370 of record NC_045806.1, on the reverse strand, counting down.
ACTAAAAGGTGTTTACTCAACGGTAAAAAGAAACGAAATTGAGTTATTTGTAGTGAGGTGGGTGGACCTAGAGCCTACCATACAGAGTGAAGTAAGTCAGAAAGAGAAAAACAAATACAGTATGCTAACACATACATATGGAATCTAAAAGAGAAAAAAAAATGGTTCTATTTATCCTAGGGGCAGGACAGGAATAAAGACACAGATGTAGAGAATCTGCTTGAGGACATGGGGAGGGGTAAGTGTAAGCTGGGATGAAGTGAGAGAGTAGCATTGACATATATTCACTACCAAATGTAAAATAGATAGTTAGTGGGAAGCAGCTGCATAGCACAGGGAGATCAGCTCGGTGCTTTGTGACCAATTATATGGGTGGGATATGGAGGGTGGGAGGGAGACGCAAGAAGAAGGGGATATGGGGATATATGTATACATAGAGCTGATTCACTTTGTTATACAGCAGAAACTAACACAACGTTGTAAAGCAATTTTACTCCAATAAAGATGTTAAAAAAAAAAACAAAAACAAATGGTAGACTGACACTGTTGAAAAGAGTTTACCAAGCCAAAGGCAAATATATATCATTTAAAGAGAAGACACACTCTTACGATATATGAGAAACAATCATTTATTAATACAATCCAAAAATATAACCCTCATATAAACAGAGAAGAACCGTTTGTTTTTTGATGTACTCATTATAGATAATTTTTGAATAGATATAGAATTAATAGTCCTAAGAGGGCATATGCATTTAAAACAATTTTATTCCTTTTCCAAATAGAATATGAATCCCATTTGTATAATACCCTACCAGCTAAGAGTGATTAGTGAAAATAAATCAAATTTGAATGAACAGACTTTTCTACACAGACGTATTCAGAATGATACCTCTTTACCTAAAGTCAAATGATGAGAAGATGGCACTTTCTCAATTCTTGTGGAAAATAATATGTATAATGCTGATTCATTCAATTCAGCAAGTTTTATTGAGATCCTACTATTTACAAGTGCTGATTAATCATGCTGCGTAACACGTCCGAATAGCCTACCACTTTCTTTAGAAGGTCTTTTGGACTGATTCTCAAGAAACAATAGTTACAGCCTAGTGTTGTCTTATGTTTCTACATACATTAAAACAAATATGAAATATGAACCAAAAGGGAATACTGTTGCCTTGAAGTAACCATTACCTTATCCCCTCTCCACATGTATTCTGTATGCCTAAAACTTACCATAATTCATTTTCTTCACTGAATTTCAGTTAAACTAACTTTGAATATTGAGAATAAATTCAAGCGGAATAAGGTTAGATAAAACCTAAGCTTGGAATTGTCACGGCATCTTTGAACAGGTTTTAGACCAGAAGGTCTGTGCTAATATCTGTAACACCTAGAAATATAAGCAGACTTAGACAAATCTTGATTTTATTATTCTTCCTATTTATAGAAATGTGAGGAGAAGGTATGAGAATTTCAATTCCTTATGTTAAAGCAATCTTTATGTTCTGGAATGAATTCAAGCTACAGTGTCAATATCAATAACAATCATAGCTAACACTGAATAATCACTTTCTATATGACAGGTACTTCTCATAGCTCATGTAAAGTAACTCATTTCATCCTCTTAACAACTCTATTCTTATACTAATTACATTGATAAGGAAATAGGCTGTGCAGATTGGTAAAGTAAACTGCTGGTCATAAAGCTGCTAAACAACACAATAAGAATTTGAATCCAGACAGTCTTTCCTTAAAGAGCCAGAATATTAACTACTAAATAACACCACCTCTCTTTCTAAAGCATCTTGTTTCATTTGTCTCTTTCGTGATTAATTTTGGAGATTAAATGCAGACTAATAATGTCTAACCATATATTAAATCTTATCAGGATCTGGTTAATTATAACAGCTGTAATACGTCAGATTTTTTCAGGCATCTCAGAAGTTGGAAGGTTGCCCAAAAGAGACAGTTTGTGGGTCCAATGTTCATATATATATATTTGAAATAATAGTTGCAGAAACTTAAGAAAGAGGCAAAACTTCAAAAGCCCCACTGGGTTCTGCTTTTCCTCCCTGTAAGCAGATATGTTAGGGGGGTCCCCAGAGAATGAGAAGTAGGAATGGCTTTCTTGACATAAGAGAAGCCATTTTTGCCTAAGCCATTTTGTGATCTAAGCCTAGCCGCAACCACAATGCTTGCCCTTGAACAGGTCTTAATGATCATTTTTTGGAGGGGAGGGGTGTGCGTACGGCATGCGGGATCTTAGTTCCCTGATCAAGGATTGAACCCGTGCCTCCTGCAGTGGACCGCCAGGGAAGTTCCAGTAACTTATGATCTTAAGGGAACAAAGGAATGCAGGAAAAGAGAAAAGGCAGTCAGACTATAGTGTAGTGATAAAGCAGTGTCCTAGTTCCTCCTCAAGGAATATACATAATATATCTTGGAGTTCTGCAGGAGCTAAGGCCCCCAACCAGGCGGAGGATGGAATGATGATTTTGACTCTCCTGACTTCAATCAACTAAAGCTTGGACTCTGTAGACCTTTGCCCCAATTCTATGCTGAATTCTCCTCTGCTTAAACCCCTTCATGAATATGCATGTATCCTTAGCTTAAAACTTCCCCAATTTTTGCTATTCAGGGAGACACTGTTTTGGGAAAGACCCCTGGTGTTCTTACTTGCTGCAGGTAATAATAAATACTTCCTTCTCCAGATCTTTGGCTTGGTCGTGTCTATTGGCTCGACACCCACCAAGAGGCGAAACCACCTTTCAGGTAACATCCTCACAACCATATTTTAACTCATAGTTGTGAAGAAATTGGTAGTATCCGTACTATATATTGTATCTATACTATATTTGGAGGTAAACTACCCCTTCCACTCTTATATAATTGATTTTTCTAAACACCTTTGAGACACATTTAGGTAATTTTGTTATTGAAGGCTATTTAGTCTCTAGCTAACTGAAATATTTTCTAAAAAGAGTACAAGAATTTATTCATCCACTTAAACATTTATTGAATGCCTACTCAAAAAGGAAGGAATACATGGAGGGCCTTCCCCATTCACGGCTTCATGAGAGGAATTATTACGTACTGTGTAACTAAACTGGGAAAAAGGACCAAAATCCATATTATCATGAGTAACCAGTAATTTTACATTCACAACATTATAGTTTCTGTAAAAATATTTTTAAAAAACATAGTATAACATTGTATTTTATATCTATATTTAATATAATTAGTTTGCATTATTATATTTTCATTACTATTATGCTACAACAATCTAATTGGACACTAATCTGCATCATATTTCTAATTTCTTATATATTTATTGAAATATAGTTGATGTATAATATTATGTTAATTTCAGATGTACTACATAATGATATGACATTTGCATACCTTATGAAATGATTGCCATGAAAAGAATAACCTTAACCAAGGTGGTGAAAGACATATACTGTGAAAACTATAAAACAATGATGATGGAATTTGATAAGGATACACATAAATTGGAAGATATCACATGATCTTGAATTAGAAGAATTAATATTGTTAAAGTGGCAATAATACTCAAAGCAATTTACAGATTTAATGTAATCCCTATAAAAATACCCGTGATATTTTTCACAGAACTAAAAAGTATTCCTAAAATTCATAAGGTACCACAAAATAACCAAAATTGCCAAAGAAATCTTGAGAAAAAAGAGGCTGGAATTATGACCCTCCCAGACTTCAGACTATACTATTGGGGTTGCCAAAAATTCATTCAGGTTTTTCTGTAACATCTTATGGAAAAAAACAAATGAACTTTTTGGCCAACACAATACAATGCCACAGTAATCAAAACAGTATGGTACTGGCAAAAAAACAGATACATAGATCACTGGAACAGGATAGAGAGCCAGAAATGAAACAACACTTATATGGTCAATTAATCTATGACAAAGGAGGCATGAATATACAATGTGAAAAAGACAGTATTTTCAATAAATGGTGCTGAGAAAACTGGACAGTGCCATGTGAAAGAATCAAACTGGAATACTTTTTCACACCATACACAAAAGTAAACTAAAAATGTATTAAAGGCTTAAATGTAACACCTGAAACCATAAAACTCCTAGAAGAAAAGAGCCAGTATGTTCTTTGACATTGGTCTTTGCATTATTTTTTTTTTACATATATCTCCTCAAACAGTTGAAATAAAAGCAAAAATAAACAAATGAGTCTACATCAAACTAAAGTTTTTGCATAGTGGAAGAAACTCCCAAGAAGATAAAAAGGCAGCCTACTGAATGGGAGAAGATATTTGTAAACAGTATATCCATAAGAGGTTGCTATCCAAAATATACAAAGATTTCATACAACTCAGCACTAAAAAAAATCAACACAATTAAAAAATGGGCAGAGAACCTGAATAGACCTTTTTCCAAAGAACACATACAGATGGCAAACAGACACATGAAAAGATGATTGACATCACTAATCATCAAGGAAATGCAAATCAAAATCACAAGGAGATACCACCTCACACTTGTAAGAATGGCTATTATCAAAAGACAAGAAATAACAATTGTTGGTGAGGATGTAATATAATACTTTAAATCAACCTACCTCGATAAAAAAATTAAAAAAAACACCCACAAAGAAAAGGCTAGGACCAATGGCTTCATTTGTAAATTGTACCACATATTTTAAGAAGAATTAACATTAATCTTTCTCAAACTCTTCCAAAAATTATAAAAGGGGGGGGGGGACAATTTACAACTATTTTATGAGGCCAGCATTGCCGTATTAATAAGGAAAAGTTATCACAAGAAAACAGAAAAACATCTGTCATGAATACAGATATAAACATCATCAACAAAGTACTAGCAAACTAAACCCCACAGCATTTTTAAAAGGATTATATCCAATGATCAAGTGGGATTTATCCCAGGAAGATTGAGACAACAATCAAATGTCAATCAATATAATAAAGCATAATAGTAGAATGAAGGGAAAAGATACATGACAATCTCAATTGATACAGAAAAAAACACTGAACAAAAGCCAACATTTTTTCATGATTAAAATAAGACATTAAGAGTTGAAGGGACCTTCGTCAACCTGATAAAGGGCATTTATGAAAACCTGACGGCTAACATAATACTTAAAGCTGAAATAAACCACAGTGGGTTACCACCTCATAGCCATTAGAATGACTATTAAAAAAACAAATGAACAAACACAATCAGAAAATAACAAATACTGGTGAGGATGTGGAGAATTGGAACACCCATACATAGTATGTAAAATGATACCACTGGGGATAACTGTATGACATTTCCTCAAAAAGTAAAACGAAGAAATACTGTATATTTCAGCAACTCCAATTCTGGGTATATACCCAAAGAATTGAAAGCAGAAACTGAAGCAAATATTTGTTCAACAATGTTCACAGCAGAATTATTCCACAGTCAAAGGGTGGGAAGAACCCAAATATCCATCAACTGATGAATGCATAAACAAAATGTGATATATACGTACAGTAGAATATTATTCAGCCTTAGAAAGATTGAAATTCTGATATATGCTGCAACATGGATGAATCTTGAAGATATTATGCTAATGAAATAAGCCAGAAAAAAGGACGAATATTGTGTGAATCCACTTATACTATGTGCCTAGAATAGTTGAATTCATAGACATGGAATATAGAATAGTGGTTATCAGGGGCTGAGGGAGTTATTTTCAGTGGGTACAGACTTTCATTTTGGGATGAAGAAAATGTTCTTGAGATGGACAGAAGTGATGATATGAGTGTTCTAAATGCTGCTGAACCATACAGTTGAAAATTGTTAAAACGGTAAATTTTGTTATGTATATTTTATCACAATGATAAAAAAAGAAGTATTGTTGAAAGAAGTTAAAACAGATATAAATAAATGGAAATATATCCTGTGTTCAGGGATTAGAAAACAGTGTTTTTATGATGGCAATACTTCTCAAAGCAATCTACAGATTCAATGCAATCCCTATCAAAATTGATATTCAAATGAGTATATAATAACAAGGGGCACTGCATAGCCAAGACAATCCTGTAAAAGAATGAAGTTCAAGTACTCATACATCCTGATTTCAAATCTTAGTACAAAGCTACAGTAATCATGAGAGTGTGGTACTCCCATAAGGAGAGACTTACAGACCAATAGAATAGAACTGAGAGTTCAAAAATAAACCCATATATCTTTGGTCAATTGATTCTGCACAAAAGTGTCAAGACCATTTAAAGGGGGGAGAATATTCTCTTCAACAAATGGTACAGGCAAAATTGGATATCCACATGCAAAAGAATGAATTTGGACCCTTACTTCAAACCACATTAAAAAAAAAAAAACCTCAAAATGAATCAAAGATCTTAAATGTAAGAGCTAAAACTATAAAACTATTGAAAAAAATGGGGCATATCTTCATTACCTCAGATTTCAAAATGGTTTCTTAGATATGACACCAAAAGTAGAGGCAAAAAAAAGAAATTAATACATTGGACTTCACCAAAGTTAAAATATTCTGTTCCAGAGGATATGATCAAGAAAGTAAAATGACAACCCACAAAATAAGAAAAAACATTTTCAAACCATGTACCTGATACAGAACATGTGTCTATAACATACACAACTAAACACCAAAAGACAAACAACCCAGCTAATACATGGGCAAAGGATTTGAATAGAGAGTTCTCCAATGGAGATATACAAATGGCCAAGAAAAACATGAAAATACGCTAAACATAATTAGCAATTAGGGAAATGCTAACCAACACCACTAGATACCATTTCATACACTTTTGGATTTTGGAAACCAGGTGTGGGAAGGCAGAGTGTGGCATACTGTCTATAATGATAATATGCGTGTTCCAATTTTGTGTTTAACTTAGTAGAAAATTGGGATTCATTGACAGTTTTCTAAAAGGGCAGTACCATAATCAGAATTCAATAACCTTATTATTAGGGATAAGTTATCTAGTAATTCATGTAAACCCTTACAAAGTAATTAATTTTAATTTGTATCAAATCTCATGGCACATACTTTATAACTTTAGAACTAATCTCTCTTGGAAATGTATTCTATTTTTCATTCATTATACTTCTGTGAGCTTCAGGGGTTAAACTGCAGTTTATGAATAAATTTGTAATCAACTATTTGTGCATTTAATAGTTTTATAATACTGAAATTATTCTCCATCAATTTTATTAAATTTGTAAAGTATCCCTTTTTAAACTATTTTTACCTTGCTGCACAATAAAAAATGCCCTTTCAAACCCCTCTTTAGGTGATTTAAGCACAATGATTAACATTCTCCTACCACTAGTCAAAACTCAAAGGATAAACTTTGATTAAAAGAGATATGGGAACATATGTATATGTATAACTGATTTACTTTGTTATAAAGCAGAAACTAACACACCATTGTAAAGCAGTTATACTCCAATAAAGATGTTTAAAAAAATTAAATATATAGGCTTCCCTGGTGGCACAGTGGCTAAGAATCTGCCTGTCAATGCAGGGGACACGGGTTTGAGCCTTGGTCCGGGATGATCCCACATGCCATGGAGCAACTAAGCCCGTGTGCCACAACTACTGAGCCCGCGTGCTGCAACTACTGAAGCCCACTCACCTAGAGCCCGGCTCCACAACGAGAGAAGCCACAGCAATGAGAAGCCTGCTCACCACAACGAAGAGTAGCCCCTGCTTGCCGCAACTAGGGAAAGCCTGTGCGCAGCAACAAAGACCCAACGCAGCCAAAAATAAATGAATAAAATAAATGAATTTTTTAAAAAATTAAATATAGAACTACCTTATGATCCAGCAATCCCACTTCTGCTTATATATCCAAAAGAACTGCAGTCACTCTCTTAAAGAAATCTCTACACTCATGTTTATTGTAACATTATTCATAATAGCCAATATATAGAAATATATAGCTTAAAAGCATTATTCTGAGTGAAATGATTCAGACAGGGAAAGACAAATACTATATGTTCTCACTTACATGTGGAAGCTAAAACAGCCAAATTCAAAGAAATATAGAGTAGAATGGTGATTGCCAGGGGCTGTGGTGTGGGGGAAATAGGTTATGATGCTCAAAGTTTACAAACGTCTAGCTATAACATGTAAGTCCTGGAGGTTTAATGTACAGCATGATGGCTATAATTAACAATACTGTATTATATACTTGAAAGTTCTTTAGAGAGTAAATCTATAAGTTTTCTCCACAAAAATAAATTGAAAATATGTGAGAGGCTGTAAGTGCTAACTAACTTTATTGTGGTAATCACTTCACAATATATATGTGTGTTACATCATGTTGTAAATCTTAGACTTACATGTATGTCAATAATATCTTAATAAAACTAAAACAATAATATCTCAAAAATATTGTCTAAGATAAATATTTCAATACAGTGAAGCCAAATTCTTGAGTATGAGGCAGCATAATATAGAGTTTAAGAGCAACATGTCTGCTGTGCACCAGAGGTTAGAATCTTTGCTGTTTTTTAATAGCCATGTTAAACTGGTCTTGTTATGTAGCTCTCTATCTTTACATTTGCTTTTAGTGGGTATAATAACTAACAAATGCACAAGACTTTTACAAATATTAAATAATTAATATTATAAAGTACTCATAATTGGTTTTTGCATACAATAACTGCTGTATGTGTTTGCTAAATAAATAAAAATATTTTAATGAAAACATTTGCTCATAATTCCAATAAAAAAAAATCTTCCAACAAACAAAAGCCCAGGACCAGAAGGCTTCACAGGTGAAATCTATCAAACATTTAGAGAAGAGCTAACACCTATCTTCCTCAAACTCTTCCAAAATATAGCAGAGGGAGGAACACTCCCAAACTCATTCTACAAGGCCACAATAACCCTGATACCAAAACCAAAGATGTCACAAAAAATAAAATTACAGGCCAATATCACTAATGAACATAGATGCAAAAATCCTCAACCAAATACTAGCAAACAGAATTCAACAGCACTTTAAAAAGATCATACACCATGATCAAGTGGAGTTTATCCCTGGAATTCAAGGATTCTTCAATATATGCAAATCAGTCAATGTGATACACCATATTAACAAATTTAAGGAGAAAAACCATATGATCATCTCAGTAGATGCAGAAAAAGCTGTTGACAAAATTCAATACACATTTATGATAAAAACTCTCCAGAAAGTGGGCACAGAGGGAAACTACCTCAACATTAAAAAGGCCATATGACAAACCCACAGCCAACATCATTCTCAATGGTGAAAAACTGAAAGAATTTCCTCTAAGATCAGGAAAAAGACAAGGGTGTCCAATCTCACCACTATTATTCAATATAATTTTGGAATTTTTAGCCACAGCAATCAGAGAAGAAAAAGAAATAAAAGGAATCCAAACTGGAAAAGAAGTAGTAAAACTGTCCCTGTTTGCAGATGACATGATACTAAACATAGAAAATCCTAAAGATGCCACAAGAAAATGGCCAGAGCTAATCAATGCATTTGGTAAAGTTGCAGGATACAAAATTAATGCACAGAAATCTCTTGCACTAACAATGAAAGATCAGAAAGAGAAATTAAGGAAACACTCCCATTTACCATTGCAACAAAAATAATAAAATACCTAGGAGTAAACCTACCTAAGGAGACAAAAAGCCTGTATGCAGAAAAATATAAGACACTGATGAAAGAAACTAAAGACGATACAAACAGATTGAGAGATATACCATGTTCTTGGATTGGAAGAATCAATGTTGTGAAAATGACAATACTACCCAAAGCAATCTACAGATTCAATGCAATCCCTATCAAATTACCAAGGGCATTTTTCACAGAACTTGAACAAAAAAATTTTACAATTTGTATGGAAACACAAAAGACCCTGAATAGCCACAGCAATCTTGAGAAAGAAAAATGGAGCTGGAGGAATCAGCCTCCCTGACTTTGGACTATACTACAAAGCTACAATCATCAAGGCAGTATGGTACTGGCACAAAGACAGAAATATAGATCAAGGGAAGAAGATAGAAAGCCCAGAGATAAACCCACGCACATATGGTCACCTTATCTTTGACAAAGGAGGCAAGAATATACAATGGAGGAAAGACAGCCTCTTCAATAAGTGGTGCTGGGAAAACTGGACAGCTACATGTAAAAGAAAGAAATTAGAACACTTCCTAACAACATACACAAAAATAAACCCAGAAAGAATCAAAGACCTAAATGTAAGGCCAGACACTATAAAACTCTTAGAGGAAAACATAGGCAGAACACTCTGATATAAATCACAGCAAGATCCTTTTGGACCAACCTCCTAGAGAAATGGAAATAAAAACAAAAATAAACAAATGGGACCTAATGAAGCTTAACTTAAGACATTTGCACAGCAAAGGAAACCATAAAGATGAAAAGACAACCCTCAGAACGGGAGAAAATATTTGCAAATGAAGCAACAAAGGATTAATCTCCAAAATATACAAGCAGCTCATGCAGCTCAATATCAAAAAAACAAACAACTCAATCTAAAAATGGGTGGAAGACCTAAATAGACACTTCTCCAAAGAAGACATACGGATGGACAACAAACACATGAAAAGATGCTCAACATCACAAATCAAAACCACAATGAGATATCACCTCACACTGGTCAGAATGGCCATCATCAAAAACATCTAGAAAAAATAAATGCTGGAGGGGGCTTGGAGAAAAGGGAACCCTCCTGTACTTTTGGTGGGAATGTAAATCGATACAACCACTATGGAGAACAGTATGGAGATTCCTTAAAAAACTAAAAATAGAACTACCATATGACCCAGCAATGCCACTACTGGGCATATACCCTGAGAAAACCATAATTCAAAGGTATACATGTACCAAAATGTTCATTGCAACAATATTTACAAAAGCCAGTACATGGAAGCAACCTGAATGTCCATCGACAGATGAATCGATAAAGAAGATGTGACTCATATATACAATGGAATATTACTCAGCCATAAAAAGAAATGAAATTGAGTTATTTGTAATGAGGTTGATGGACCTAGAATCTGTCATACAGAGTGAAGTAAATCAGAAAGAGAAAAGCAAATACCGTATGCTAATGCACATATATGGAATCTAAAAAAAACGGTACTGATGAAACTAATTGCAGGGCAGGAATAAAGACATAGACATAGAGAATGGACTTGGGGACACGGGGTGGGGAGGGGAAGCTGGGATGAAGTAGAGAGTAGCATTGACATGTATACACTACCAAATGTAAAATAGATAGCTAGTGGGAAGCAGCTGCATAGCACAGGGAGATCAGCTGGAGGCTTTGTGATGACCTAGAGGGGTGAGATAAGGAGGTTGGGAGGGAGGCTGAAGAGGGAGGGGATATGGGGATATATGTATACATATAGCTGATTCACTGTGTTGTACAGCAGAAACTAACACAACATTGTAAAGCAATTATACTCCTATAAAGATATTAAACAAAAAACTCATGATGACAAGGTCATAAATATTCTCCAATTTATGTATTCAGTAAATAGACAATCTGAGCTATTTCATAGTTTCATAAATTCTGGTACTGGCCAAATAATTTAACAGTATGGAGAAATATTTGGTCTCAGTCTTGTGAAAAATGTGGTGGTTCACTGATTTGATTTAGACAAGACATCACTGCATGAAATAAGATCATGAAAGTAATAAAAAAATATTTCTAATTTTAACAATGCTTAAGTGCTTCAGAAATATGGTTTTCTTTAGTTTTTTTTTTACAGCACATATTTTTTTATCTTCATCCTTTAATTTTACTTTTTTACTACAGCTTAGCCATTCTTTGCAAAACATTGGTGGTTGTTATTTATTTTCTCAAATAAATCAACCTTTATAGAAGTATTTTCTTATGGGTGTCTTTATCCCCATTAGAGTTGTTGATTTATGTTTGTTTATGTCTGTGTGATGTGTTGATTATTTTAATGAAGCTATCTTTCCACACTGACTCCTGTATGTTTCCTAGAACTCAAAAACAGATATGCCAAAATAACACCATGAAAGATACTGTAGAAAATCTAACACTTTGCTTGGGGAAGGGTCAGGTAAATGTACGAACTAAGGAAGAAACACTTGCTGTAACTGCAGCAGAAAATAACAGTTAGCTAAGGAGTAAGTTGAATTTCTATTTGTGTTTCTATTTCCAAGGATAACAGTTTTAAAGTGAAGATCTCTGGTTCTTGGTAAACAAAAGTGTATTTGAATTAACACTTTTTGCATTTTCACACCTGAGACCCAGGTTCTGCAAAAGCTTTCACAGACACACATTTCTAAATAAGGCATAAAATATTATGCAAAGAGCTATTGGACACTAAAGCACATACAGAGATAAAATTCACAAATTGTCTACTTGTTCTTTGCCTCCTCAGGTATAAATTGCAATTTGATCATTAGTTTACACATGTAGTCACTCATTTAACAAAATAAGTACCATATTGAAGGCTCTATGCAAAGTGTTTGGTGGCTATCTCTCTCTCTCTACAAAGAAATTGTTGCTTTTCATTGAGCTAATACACAGGCACATGTATACTTACAAAGAGACATGAGAAAATATAAGTTTAATATTTCTACATCAAAAGTTCTGTACTTATCATTTATATTCTACTTTTTACAGAAATGATTGTGGTGCCTAGAAACATTAAAATATATACTAAAGAACCATTGCAATCAGACGTAAATTATAGAAGATAGCTTTCAAAACAAGCAAACAACTGAAACTAACAGCAAATTACCAAGCGTCTAGTGTAAATTAGTTATTATAGTTGAGCAGTAAATTTTTTTTCTGTGTTTGCTGTAAGCCAAATCAAAAGGAAGCCATGTCTGTCATATAATTCTTTGAGAAACAGAAGCATTCAAGTTAATTGGGAGAAACAGGCTTCTTTTTCTTGGCATAAAGCTAAAAAGAAACTTTTTGTTGACATTAAATAAAGAACATTTTGTTACTCAAAGGCACAGAAAAATTTCACAAGTCAAGTTTCCTCTTAATGCCTTTCTGTAAAAACTGAAGTCATTAAATTAAATTATAAATTCAGAAAAGTTTGGGTTTACCCAAACTTTGGGTTTGTTTTATCATATCGTAACATTCATGATTGTTGCTTTTGGATGAGCTAACATAATACAGAGCATTTACAAAATCTGATGAATGGAAAGTTAGCATGTGGCCTAGTCCAACGGTTCTCAAACACCAATCAGTTGTATTCAGTAGAGCTGTTACATCAGTATCACTTGGTGATTTTTAGGTCCTTGAGGCATGCCCCCTACAGATTCTGATTCAGTATGCCGGGTTCAAAGCCCAGGTATCCTCCTTTTCAAAATGGTACTTAGGTGATTTTGATACTTTATATTGTCTCTCTCAAATATCACTGGTTTCAATTGAACATGTAAAGTACTGGAAGATAATTAATTAATAATTGAATTCCCTGATAAAGTACAATTCAACAAATATTCATTGAGCACCTTCTATGTACCAAGCACTCAGATACCTAGGTGAGCAAGATAGAATTTCAGCTCTCGTAGAACTGGTATTCTGGAGTGAGGGAGGTTATCAATGAATAAGATAATTTCAACAGTGAGTAGTGTTATGAAGAAAATAGAACAAGGCAATGTAAGATAGACAATTAATGAAAAGATGGGAATTGATTAGTTGATGGAGGGAAGATAAGTACCTAAAGTACTAATAGTGTTTACTGTTGATTAAATTATAAAGACCAGTATTGGATTTAATTTCTGTAGTGAAGACTGAAAGACTGATATTTTATTTTTGTTTAGTGTGAGACCAATCATAATCTGTATAGAAATGGACTGCATAAACACCTGCAGGTTTTGTAAAAATTTGGGCTCAATAAAAAGCCTTCAATATACCTGATAATTTTAATACATCCTTGGCTGAGACCCCAGAGTACTAAGTCATAAAAATATTTTGGGTCTAAATATTGTAAAGTCCTAAAAGAATCTCAGTATGTCTCCGTATTCATGTAAATAACATGGTAAGCTAACAACCTCAAGGGACTGAATGATTTGAGCAATTAGATGGGGGTCATTTAATATTATCTATTAAAGTACTGAAGAATGTATTCTAAATGCAACAATATCATTAAAAAATACTTAATGTAAGCTGCTCTTTGTGACAGCAGATAACTAACAGATTAATCTGATTCTTAAAGTCAAGCCTAATTCACAATTTAAAAAACTCATTATCATCATGGAGGTTAATACTTAACTCTTACTATTAGGTGTGTATATATCCAGTTCATTGAATACAATTAGAATTTTTACGATATATTAAAACAACTCCTTAAAAGAGAAATCTTTTTGGTCCAACTAATAACCTAAGCCATAATGATTCTAGAAGTCTTATTTTATTGTATAGACTTTTAAGAACTAGTAATACTCATGTATACAGAAAGTGTACAATTGGTCCATGAATAAATCTGGACTATAGAATCCAAGGCCAACAAGAGTTCAAATCATGCTTTAAAAAATCAAATGCTGTTATTAATAATTTTTCCATGTAAAATAAAACAGCAGTGATAGCTAAACTAATAGTTGTTTTCCAAATACATATTATATTAAGAGATCCAATTTCTTAAGAAGAAAGTGGGCAATAAGGTTTTCCTAAAAATCTGTATTGAATTATAATTCACATACCATAAAAGTCACCTATTTAAAGTGTGCGTGCAGTTCAGTGTGCACATTTAAACTTACTTCAACCCTTTTTTGGAGTAAGACATGATATAACTAAATAAATTCATAAATAAATAAATTTACATTTGTGGCAAGCACAAAAATAAGACTGGGTAATTAATCTGTGTGTGTGTGTTTGTAAAGTGGTTGGCATTAGCTGGAGAGGTTGCATGGCTCAGGCAGAGAATATTGGATTTAAAGTCAGAAGAATTCAGTGAGAATATCAGACCTGTCATTTGTTATTAACTCATTAGCTTAAAAGGGGTAACAATCACAACCTACTTCACAGTGTTGAGACCAAATGAAATAAATGTGTGCCACTGTTCTGTAAACTGTAAAGCACTCCCATGCATGGAGAAACAATTATCATTTGAAATTATTTATAATCTAGAATGTTATGTCAGGGCCAACAAAATGTGATATAAAAGGAATTAATATAAAGCCCTAGGTTTAGGTCCAAAATATATAAACAAGAGAATTGGCTTGCCATTAGCAGTTCAAAGTTAAAAAGCCCTACTAGATTAGTTGACCACATCACATTATGAACCAATAGAGTGTAATATGGCTGACAAAATAGGCCAATACAGTCTTTGGATACTTTACTACAGAAGTTTCCTGATACAGGGGTGGGGGCAGGGTACAGGTGATAGCAGACTTATCGGACTCATTGGTCAGATTATATGTGCAGTTTTAGGTCTAATTATAGTTACCATCCTCTAAATGAGGTATTTTGAAATTGAAGTATATCCAGAAGAGAATATCTAAGATAGTCAGGACCCTGGAAAAATAGGTGATATGAGGAGGAACAGTTGAAGAAAGTAATATACATATAGTATGTTCTATAGTTGCAGAAAAGGAAGAGATCATCGTGGCTGGAGTGGTCAGGGAAAGCTTTAGGTGACAGGTAGAATCTACTTTGGTATGAAAATGGAATTTGAAAAAGAAGTGTCTACTGGTGAGAGCTAATTATATAGTCAGCAAATCTTGGATTTCACTTCTATTAAACTGAATTTGAAGGACTGAAAAGCAATACAGTGCTGAGTCAATATAAGCTATTGAAAACACTTGCTCCAGCAATAGGGAAAAGGAGAAATTTCTTCCTAGACAAGTTCATGGGTTAAAATGTTTGTACGAAAATTTAGAAAAAAATGTCTCAACGCAGAAACATTCATTAATAAAGGCAGAAGGTGATATATGCCATAATGATAATCATCAGAGTCTGCCCTTTAAGTGAGATTTCTACAATTCTGTGATATTACAAAGTAACTGGAGTCTTTTGTTTTCATAGAAACAATGACAGCTGAGAGCTAACCTTTATGATGAGGTTGGTGATCACTCTCACACTTTACCCCTGATGGCATAAAGGAGAGATTGTATAGTGTTACTTGCTGGAGTTTTGGGTATTTGAGGTAAAAAGTGGAAACTGAAATAAAATGTTTGTGTATCTGTATTTTAAATCAATAATAATAAAGGAGAAGAAAAAAACCATTCATGCCAGGTAAGAGAGTTTTAAAAACAAAATAAACAACCTTAAACAGTTTACTTTAAATAAAATATTATTTAAAATAAAACTATAATTGATTATTTATGGGAAATCTATTCCATTATAAAATTACTTTCTTAGATGTATTTCTAAAGTAACCTAAACCATGGTTCTTGTGAAATGGTTATCATCTGTCATGAAATCATTAGAGTTGTGATAATTTTATATAGTCCTCTACTAGTTAATATATAACATTGATCAACTGCATGGCAGTAACATTCAGGACCTCTTAAGAAGTAAATAAGTAAATATTTCCTATGTAGTCTTTCTCTCTCTCTCTCACTCTCTCCATCTATATGTGTATATATATATATGTGTGTGTAAAATGTTCACCAAATATGTAGATACCAATTAGTTCAACACTACAGTTTGAAATGAAAGCTCATATATTTAACAATGCATTTTCATTAAAATAACAAAACAATAAATGTAGTTCATGAGAAAACAATAATAACTGGCCTTTAAGTATGATATTGATTGAATCCTCATGTGAAAAAAAAAGCTTTTTAAATGTCATCTTCTTAATTAGTGCACCCTTTAAATAGTGTTATAAAGTTATACACTAGGGACTTTCAGCTATACTGCATTAGATTACTACAGGTGGGTGTATGCTAAAATGCTAAAATGTACAGGGTACGCTAAAACATTAAATAAATTTGCCATTCCTTTTTTCAGCTTTATTGAAGTATAATGGATAAATAAAATTGTAAGATATTAAAGTACACATATGATGATTTGAAATGCTTATACATTGTGAAAGGATTCACCCCATCTATTTGATTAGCACAACCATCACTTCAAATTTAATTGATTAATTAACTTTTGATGAGAACATTTAAGTTCTACTATCTTGGCAAATTTCAGTTATACAATATGGTGTTATCAACTATAGTCACCACGTTAAATTAGATCCTTAGACCGTATTCATCTTATAGTTGAAAGTTTGTACGCTTTTACCAACCTCTCCCTATTTCTTCCATGCCCCAGCCTCTGTCAACCACTTTTCTATTCTGTCTCTATTCCTTTTTTAAAAAACGTACACTCAACAACTCTAGCTATTTTTGAATAATAGAGTTATACCTTGCTTCATTGTACAACTTCCTTCGTCATTCTAGCTTATATCTTTATATTTTATTCTTTTTTGCAACTTTTCCCCCAGCTATATTGAGATATAATTGATATGTAACATTGTGAGAGTTTAAGGTGTACAACATGATGGTGTGATATTAATATATCATATATATTGCAAAATGATTACCACAGTAAGGTTAGTTACCACCTCTATCACCTCACGTAATTATCACTTATTTTTTGTGATGAGACCATTTACGTTCTACTCTCAGCAACTTTTAGGTATATAATACAGTATTGTTAACTATAGTCACCATGCTGTACATTAGATTCCCAGGAACTTATTCATCTTATAACTGGAAATTTGTACCCTTTGACCAACATCTCCCTATTTCCCCCCACTCCTCAGCCCCTGGCAACCACTAATCCACTCTCTGTTTCTATGAATTTAGCTTTTTTAGATTCTGCATATAAGTGAGATCATACAGTATTTTTCGTTCCCTGCCTGACTTATTTCACTTAGCACAATACCCTCAAGGTTCATTGCTGTTTCAAATGGCAGATTTCTTTCTTTTTCATGGTTGAATAATATTCCATTGTGTACGTTTATGTATATACATATATAGATTTAGACAGTGTATAAAACTATGTATATGTATACACATGCACACAAACATATGTACATGCATACATATCACATTTTCTTTATTCATTCATCCCTCAATGGACACTTAGGTTATTTCCATGCCTTGGCTTAGGTGATTAATACTGCTATGAACATGGGAGTGCAGATATGTCTTCAAGATACAGATTTCATTTCCTTAGTGTATATATCTAGAAGTGGAATTGATAGATCACATGGTAGTTCTTTTTTAATTTTTTGAGGAAGCTCCAAACTGAGTTCTATAGCAGATGCACCATTTTACATTCCTACCAAGAGTGTACAAGGGTACCCTTTTCTCAACATCTTCACCAAAACTTGATATTTCTTGTATTTTTTAATAAAAACCATTCCAACGGGTGTGAGGTGATATCTCCTTGTGATTTTGATTTGCATTTCCCTGATGATTAGAGATGTTGAGCATGTTTTCATGAACATGTTGGCCATTTGTATGTGTTCTTGGAAAAAGGTCTATTCAAGTCCTCTGCCCATTTTTTAACCTAATAATAACAATATTTTACTATTGAGTTCTTTATATATTTTGGATATAAATCTCTTATAAGATAAATGGTTTACAAATATTTTCGGCCATTCCGTAGGTTGATTTTTTTTTAATTTTGCTTTTCATTTTTAACTCTTTTAAACATACAATAGAATTTCTTATTGTGTTTTTCTAGATTTCATTGCTTTCCATTTTTTTTCTTTTATTTTTTTAAATTTATTTTTTATTATTTTTTTATTTTTAACATCTTTATTGGAGTATAATTGCTTTACAATGGTGTGTTAGTTTCAGCTTTATAACAAAGTGAATCAGTTATACATAAACATATGTTCCCATATCTCTTCCCTCTTGCGTCTCCCTCCCTCCCACCCTCCCTATCCCTCCCCTCTAGGTGGCCACAAAACACCGAGCTGATCTCCCTGTGCTATGCAGCTGCTTCCCACTAGCTATCTATTTTACGTTTGGTAGTGTATATATGTCCATGCCACTCTCTCACTCTCACTCTCACTGGATGGACTCTAGGTCCATCCACCTCACTACAAATAACTCAATTTCGTTTCTTTTTATGGCTGAGTAATATTCCATTGTATATATGTGCCACATCTTTATCCATTCATCTGTTGATGGACACTTACATTGCTTCCATGTCCTGGCTATTGTAAATAGAGCTGCAATGAACATTTTGGTACATGACTATTTTTGAATTATGGTTTTCTCAGGGTATATGCCCAGTAGTGGGATTGCTGGGTCATATGGTAGTTCTATTTTTAGTTTTTTAAGGAACCTCCATACTGTTCTCCATAGTGGCTGTATCAATTTACATTCCAACCAACAGTGCAAGACGGTTCCCTTTTCTCCACACCCTCTCCAGCATTTATTGTTTCTAGATTTCTTGATGATGGCCATTCTGAATGGTGTGAGATGATATCTCATTGAAGTTTTGATGTGCATTTCTCTAATGATTAATGATGTTGAGTATTCTTTCATGTGTTTGTTGGCAATCTGTATATCTTCTTTGGAGAAATGTCTATTTAGGTCTTTAGCCCATTTTTGGATTGGGTTGTTTGTTTTTTTTGATATTGAGCTGCATGAGCTGCTTGTAAATTTCAGAGATGAATCCTTTGTCACTTGCTTCATTTGCAAATATTTTCTCCCATTCTGAGGGTTGTCTTTTCATCTTGTTTATGGTTTCCATTACTGTACAAAAGCTTTTAAGCTTCATTAGGTCCCATTTGTTTATTTTTGTTCCTATGTCCATTTCGCTAAGAGGCGAGTCAAAAAGGATCTTGCTGTGATTTATGTCATAGAGTGTTCTGCCTATGTTTTCCTGTTAGAGTTTGATAGTGTCAGGCCTTACATTTAGGTCCTTAATCCATTTTGAGTTTATTTTTGTGTATGGTGTTAGGGAGTGTTCTAATTTCATACTTTTACATGTACCTGTCCAGTTTTCCCAGCAACACTTATTGAAGAGGCTGTCTTTTTTCCACTGTGTATTCTTGCCTCCTTTATCAAAGATAAGGTGACCATATGTGCGTGGGTATATCTCTGGGCTTTCTATCCTGTTCCATTGATCTATATTTCTGTTTTTGTGCCAGTACCATACTGTCTTGATTACTATAGCTTTGTAGTATAGTCTGAAGTCAGGGAGGCTGATTCCTCCAGCTCCATTTTTCTTTCTCAAGATTACTTTAGCTATTAGGGATCTTCTGTGTTTCCATACAAATTTTGAAATTTTTTGTTCTAGTTCTGTGAAAAATGCCAGTGGTAGTTTGATAGGGATTGCATTGAATCTGTAGATTGCTTTGGGTAGTAGAGTCATTTTCACAATGTTGATTCTTCCAATCCAAGAACATGGTATATCTCTCCATCTATATGTATCATCTTTAATTTCTTTCATCAGTGTCTTATAATTTTCTGCATACAGGTCTTTTGTCTCCTTAGGTAGGTTTATTCCTAGATATTTTATTCTTTTTGCTGCAATGGTAAATGGGAGCGTTTTCTTAATTTCACTCTCAGATTTTTTACCATTACTGTATAGGAATGCTAGAGATTTCTGTGCAATAATTTTATATCCTGCTACTTTACCAAATTCATTGATTAGCTCTAGTACTTTTTTGGTAGCATCTTTAGGATTCTCTATGTATAGTATCATGTCATCTGCAAACAGTGACAGCTTTATTTCTTCTTTTCTGATTTGGATTCCTTTTATTTCTTTTTCTTCTCTAATTACGGTGGCTAAAACTTCCAAAACTATGTTGAATAATAGTGGTGAGAGTGGGCAACCTTGTCTTTTTCCTGATCTTAGTGGAAATGGTTTCCGTTTTTCACCATTGAGGACGATGTTGGCTGTGGGTTTGTCATATATGGCCTTTATTATGTTGAGGAAAGTTCCCTCTATGCCTACTTTCTGGAGGGTTTTTATCATAAATGGGTGTAGAGTTTTGTCAAAAGTTTTATCTGCATCTATTGAGATGATCATATGGATTTTCTGCTTCAATTTGTTAATATGGTGTATCACATTGATTGAATTGCATATACTGAAGAATCCTTGCATACCTGGGATAAACCCCACTTGATCATGGTGTGTGATCCTTTTCATGTGCTGTTTGATTCTGTTTGCTAATATTTTGTTGAGGATTTTTGCATCTATGTTCATCAGTGACATTGGCCTGTAGTTTTCTTTCTTTGTGACATCTTTGCCTGGTTTTGGTATCAGGGTGATGGTGGCCTCGTAGAATGAATTTGGCAGTATTCCTCCCTCTGCAATATTTTGGAAGAGTTTGAGAAGGATAGGTGTTAGCTCTTCTCTAAATGTTTGATAGAATTCGCCTGTGAAGCCATCTGGTCCTGGGCTCTTGTTTGTTGGAAAATTTTAAATCACAGTTTCAATTTCAGTGCTTGTAATTTGTCTGTTCATCTCTGGAGTTCCTTTAAGTGGTGCTCTTAATCCCCTCTCCTACCACACCAGGAAACAAAGAGGCAAGAAAAAGTCCCTTGCCTCTTAGGCAGCTGCAGACTTTTTCCCAGACTCCCTCCTGGCTAGCTGTGGTGTACTAACCCCTTCAGGCTGTGTTCACGCAGCCAACCCCAGTCCTCTCCCTGGGATCTGACCGAAGCCCAAGCCTCAGCTCCCAGCCCCCACCCATCCCAGCGGGTGAGCAGACAAGCCTCTCGGGCTGGCGAGTGCTGGTCGGCACAGATCCTCTGTGCGGGAATCTCTCTGCTTTGCCCTCTGCACCCATGTGGCTGCACTCTCCTCCGTGGCTCCAAAGCTCCTGGCCTCCTCCACCCGCAGTCTCAGCCCGCGAAGCGTCTTCCTAGTGTGTGGAAACCTTTCCTCCTTCACAGCTCCCTCCCACTCGTGCAAGTCCCGTCCCTATTCTTTGTCTCTGTTTTTTCTTTTTTCTTTTGCCCTACCCAGGTATGTGGGGAGTTTCTTGCCTTTTGGGAGGTCTGAGGTGTTCTGCCAGTGTTCAGTAGGTGTTCTGTAGGGGCTGTTCCACATGTAGATGTATTTCCAATGTATTTGTGGAGAGAAAGGTGATCTCCGCGTCTTACTCTTCCGCCATTTTCTGTAGGTTGATTTTTCATTTTGTTGATCATTTTTCTTTTTGCTGTTTCCTGTACCTTTTTAAATGTAAATAAAGGCTTTCTTTTAAACAAGTGAACACTACATTAACAGTAGTATTTCATAAGATTTACATGGATCTTGTTTAAAAGCCCAATTGATCTTACTCTGATGATGTGATTATAAAAAATTCTGTTAGAAAAATCCTACAAAAATGCATATTCATGTCTCTGTAATTTGGTTGTCAGTGCATTACAGCTAAATAACTTTTTCAAGATACCTAGACACAATATCCGCATTTCAATACCAGCACCATGTTAAGTGTTTCTTAATACAGGCTTCTAATTTTCAAAATGTAGTGGTCATTTCTAGAATTTGTTCTTCTTAATTAAGTTCCTTTTCTGTCTTTTGGATTGTATTTCCAAATACATCCCTATCTCAGGTTTAAATTAATTTAAAATATTCTCTTATTTGCTAAAGTGGATTTCTGGGATGATATTGTTTACAAGTAACATGTTCTAGTAATTTAAGCAGTGGATGGAATATGATAAATTTAAGGATTCATTTTGATACATGATTGACTTATTTGGATTATGATAAAATTAACCTAACAACATATGGAAAACAGGATCAGAAGCCTGCAAATATATATGATCCTTATAAAACCAGTAGCAGAAAAGCCAGGGCTATTTACAATGACTGCCTTGAAAAAGAGGAAGTAATCTCCCCCAAAATGTGGAAATTAGCAAGATGGATAAGGGCAGAATATTTCAAGCTTGAGGTATTTTTCTAGCACTCCTCAAATTACACGGTGCCTGCTTACGGGACTGCCATTAGGAGTCCAGAAGCAAGACTGAAGCATTATCGTCACTGGGCTGTAAAAGCAAACGCTGGTCAGCAACACTCCCTTTAGGTATCTGGCTTTACCCTAACACAAACATTTTCCCAATATAGAGAAATAGCCTGCTTTTTATGAAACTACTAGGCACCTAATTATTGTCCAAAGGGATAAATATGTCACACACACACACCACACACAATGCATCAGTAGTTAACATACCGGGACTAAGGATATAGCTGTTGTTGTTGTTTTTTAATACTAAGGGTACAGTTTTGTAAGGATTTTTTTTTTCTTATTTACTTCACAAAATACTAACATTACCTATGGCTTATTGGATATGCTACTATTATAGCACTTATTACATTTCATCTTGCATTACAGTTATTGGTATACATATTTATGTTCTCTACTAGAATGTAAGCAACTGGAAAGCAGTTGTTTTATACCTCATTTTCTCTGTCAAGGTACTTGGATATATTATGCATTCTAAATGTTTATTGACATATGAATGAAGTAGTAGCTTAAAGAGAAGTTTTATTTTCATGTGATTTTTGTTTTCCAGACAGGAGAGGAATTTACAGTAAATACACCTTCTTGAGTTTCATTTACCATTTTGTGTCAGTGTAAAAAACGTGCAGTCTGGATCATTTTAGCTTCTTTAATAGTAGTGAGAGCATTTTGACATACAAAATTGAATCTAAATAGAGTGTCAAATCAAAACACTTCTGAAAAAAGAGCAAGACTTAGTTAGTGGGAAGGTCCAAGGCTTAAAGTGTCTCAGATAAGGCTGTCAACATGACAGAATTTTCATGGTTATATGTTGTGGAAAACATTCCCTTCATGTCTCACAAAGTGCTTCTAGATCAAGGGTTGACAAACTATAGCCGGTGGTACCAAATCCAACCAGCCATCTGTTTTGTATGGTCTGTGAGCTAAAAATGGATTTTACATTTTCTTACTGGTTAACAGAATCAAAAGGACGCAAGAAAATTGTGTACAATTCCAAATTCAATGTTCATAAATATGTTCTTATTGGAACACTGTCGCACTCATTCATTTACATATTATCTAAGGCTGCTTTTGAGCTAAAGTCAGAGTTAAGTTGTAGCAACAGAGACTGGATGGCCTGCAAAACCCAAAATATTTACCCTCTGTTCCTTTACGGAGAGTTTACCTACTCTTGTAAAACATTCATTGCTTTCATGTCCCACAATGTGTTTCTAGAATATCAACAGACGTAAAAGTTTTTATTATCTTATATGCTGTATTTTTAGTTTGATTTTTACCACAATCCAAATAACACAATTATGCATTAAAGTGGATCTTTAAATTTCTTTAATTCCACCCACTGCTTGGATTACTAGATAATGTTACCTCCTAAACATTACCATTCCAGATATCCACTTTAGTGAATGCGAGAAGGATGTTTGTAATTGACTAGATTATATGTGGAAATCTCCTCAAATGAGAAATTAAATGAAAGAATTGGTAAAATAGCAATGACTTTTTATACCTATTATAAAATAATTAAGTGAATGATTAAGCAATGGCTAAATAATTAGGAGGCAGTTTCTATCACCTATAAGAAACTATAGTATGCTTAACAATCAGCATTATCACATAAGATGAATAAGGCAAGATGAAAATTGTTCAAAATGTAAAATGATAATGTTAACATTAATTGAATACTTATATGTAAGACACTGTTTAACGACTTTATACTTATTGCCTCAATTAATCTTCCACACAACTATATGAAATAGGTGCATATACTTTCCTCATTTTAAAAACAAAGAGAAACTGAGAGGTTAAATAACTCACTTGAGGTCATAACACAAAAAAGTTGCAGAACTAGCCTTTGAATTTTGATACTTTAA
This sequence comes from Balaenoptera musculus, assembly GCF_009873245.2. NCBI lineage: Eukaryota > Metazoa > Chordata > Mammalia > Artiodactyla > Balaenopteridae > Balaenoptera > Balaenoptera musculus. Next base: position 71,986,546 of record NC_045806.1, on the reverse strand, counting down.
CTCCAGGGTGAATCTGATCATGCTTTTTTATATAGGATGTGGAAGGAAAATGTCCCTGGACACAAGCACACTTGGGTTGGTTATGGAGCCATATATATATATATTTTTTTTTTGCATAAAACAATGAGCATTGTAGGTTTGTTAGCATGAGTTGAAGATAAATTCCATTGCTCATAACAATTAACTTTTTCTTTGCCGTATTAGCCATTTCATTAGCGTGCTTTTTCATTTCCATTGGTTTTACAAAATAAGTGATGCCTGATATTTTGAGCAAATCAAATACAAACTGTGGTAGACTACGAAAATAATGATTCTTCTAAGGAGAACAAACAATAAACTACAAAGTCACACTTTGTCTGCTGTCCATAACAATTAACAATTATTCTCTATGTTTGCAGCCTGCAGCATAGAGAATATCAAGAGACAGGAGGAAAACTGGTTTGCATTTGGCACAGCAGCAAGAGAGTATTATTATGTATAAGCTCAGGTCTGACCTTTCAATGATGCCTGCTTAAAATTCATAGATATTGATTCAAGAAACTAATATTTGCAAATTTACATTGGTGCTTTTCAGTTCAGTCACAGTTCATTTTGAAAATCAACTAGGTATATTTTTATAATCGCATATTATTTTAGATGTTTTGTAGAGAAATGGAAAATTATGAAAAAAATCATAAACACAGGGCATTTAGTACTGCTGAATCCCAGAAAAAAATCATTGAGTGTAAAAATCAGACACTTCAAGCAAAACATAAATTGCCATGAATATGATGTTTTAGCAGAAGGGATCAAACTACTTTCCAGATAGGCAGGAGACATAAAGGGAACTGGAAATACTGGGGAAAAATTTATATTTAAATAAAAATGATGACAAAAAGTTTTAATTGAGAAAAAATAGTTTTATGTCCTCCTTATTACCTTCTATTAAATGCAGCAGATACTGGATAATGATAAGTCTTCAATAGAAGATTCCAGAGAAACCAACATGAAAACAGTCTAAACCAAAAATGACTCAAAGTTTTAACACTTCTAAGAATATATGAACATATATACATATATATATATACTGTATATTATACTGCATATATGATATGCAGATTATAACCTATATATTCTTGGTCATTTTTGAATTGTCTAATCTCATTAAAATGACAAATTCTTGTATCTACTCTGCAGTACTCTCTTCTCAAATGTTAATGCATATTTTAACCATAATTATTTATAAAATAGGGAAGTAAAATGAACATCTCATGTGATTTGTTTAATTTTAGTACTTAAAGAGTCTATGCTCTTTAATGAAACCTGAGAAAGTCAAAGGTTTGGGCAACAATGCCCAGCAAGAGAAGCAACTCAAATACAAGATTAGGTGCAGCTTTGGGATCCGTAGTGTTATCTCTCTTCTTTCCAAGTTTTCTCACATAACTCCTTGTAATTTAAGAAGAGAAAGGCAAACGAATGAGGATGAAGGATGTAGAGCTAGGTGAAGCTCATACTCAAAACCGCATGAGTGATATACTGTGGCAGAATTTAAGGCTTTCCCTTCTATTTTACCCCGAGACTCTAGAGAGTATCCACAAAATAAACATCTAAAGAAATAAAATAAAATGAGTTCAGATTATTAATTCCCAAGGTGATCAGTATGAGTAGAATTTACTAAGTAAAAATTTCTAAAAATCATTCTCTCTTTTAGTTAGATGTTCTAACTATAGTAATAGTCCTCCAAAAGTTTAATTGCCACTTTTTTTCAATGCCAATTCTGTCACTTTAACTTATGTTTTTGCTCTGCTAATTAAATTATCGTACCTAGCAAACTTTAGTGGGATATAGTAGATTCCAGAAATAAATATCAATAATACTCATGGTTCATACCCAGTTATGTAGGCATGATCTTTTGACATGGTTGGTTCCTGATGCAACCCTGACTTAATAAGCCAGAACATGTTTGAGGCTCAAATTAGAATCTCCTAATTCATGTTGACTTCTGTAGCACTCTGTAGTCCCTTCTTAGAATACCTGAATTAATTATAAAAACCAAATAATTATAAAAGTTCCCCATGTCCCCCCTTTTCTGGCCATGTACTCTTAGTTTCCATTAAATGAGAAGAATGAAGTTATAGCTATTGACAAAAATAATTAAATAGATATTGAACAATTTTTTAAAAATACTTGAGTAAAATCTGAAGGTCATGCATGATATTTAAGCTAGTTAAGATTTATTTAAGAGTTTCATGAGTAAAACAAATCATATTTATTTAATTGTACCTTGAGATGAGGGCATGGCTTTTGAAAGCTTGACCTTTTCTAGGAAGTGTGTGTGTGTGTGTGTGTGTGTGAGAAAGAGAGAGAGAGAGAGATTGCATGTGTGTGTGTGTGTGTGTGTGTGTGTGTGTGTAGGTTGAATACTATTTTGGGACCTCTGAGATGAAAGTCACAGAGTCATTCCAGAATTTCCATTTAAAGTTGAAAAACTAGAAAACTATGTAAAATATAAAAAATAAAATCATTGGAGAACATATTCTTTAGAATTCAAATTAATATTATAAACAAAAATTATCTTATCTTTTATTACATCTTCTTGATGTAGTCAAAGAGATGTGTTTTTAAAGGACAACTTGCACCAAGTCAATGATCTCTTGGTTCCAACATATCAACTAAAGCAAAAAAGCTTGGAAAATGTCTAGAAATCTTTAGTTTACTCTTTTACACACATATTCACTTGATTATTTTTCAGCAGTGTAGGTATGACCTTGACCTTAATGGCTCTCTTAGTGATCTGAACACTTATTTTAAATTCAAGAGCCATTCTTCTTTCTAGGGTGATGGAGGTAGGGAGGAGAAGAGATATTATTGTATTAGATATAATGTGTTTTATTTCTTTTGATTGCACACATAGGTCAAAACAAGCCTTCTGGGAAATAGCACTGTAACAGTGGTAGCATAGATGAGTGATTAAGATGTTTCTCAACATAAAGATAATTTACAAGTCAAAAAAATTAAATAATAGGCTTGAATTCAATAAATAGAGTGTGTTCTGATGTCACAGTCTATACCGTTCTCACTACTATTAATAAACCATTTCATGTATCCTGTGATTTAAAGCCTTCAGTGTACTTCACTAATGGTACTGCATACATCAGTAAAAAATAAGAAAAACCTTAAAAATACTAAAGATGCAAATGGTTTAATCATTAAAAATGCTTAATAGTCCATTAGCTTATAAGTGCTTCTTAGACACATTTTCAGAATTAAGCAATCATCATTCAACAAACAAAAGAAATTCTGTTTCTATTTACCTATAAATTAATATATGTGATTTAGTGTAAAATTTAAAAAAATACATATACATGTTTAAATTCTAACTTTTGCAAACAACTTTAAATTATATTTTAGCAGTATGTGATGATCAAGCTATTTAAGAATGACTTAATCAGCTATCCTCTACAGTTTTACTTTAATAGAACCTTAGAAACACTATCAGTTTATTCATTCAAAATAAAAGACAATGAAACACTACTTATTAATTTTGCCAAATATGTCCCCCACATAAGCCTTTTCCACACTTTTTGGCAGATTGATGTTTTAGCTAAATAATGACTACAATTCTCATGCACCTGTAAAAATCTATGCTATGCTGGAAGGATGAAAGGAAATAATTTTATGCAAGGGGAAATAACTATTATTTAAGCTTGACTGGAAGCAATACCAGATGTTTTATGAATTTTCATGTTTTTGCCAGTATTTTCTTCCCATTTTAATGGCAAAGAACTTTTAGTACCACCAGCAATTTTTATCCATTTATTTTTACAAGCCTCTTTCAACACAAAAGTAAAAAATTCTGTGATAGTCAGACCCTTACTAGATGTATAGCTGTCAACAGAAGACTAAATTATCTAGAGGGCAAGAAAGGGGATTTTAAGACTTTTTGGGTTTGAAGAAGAAAAAGTTGCAGGATAACTTTAAAAATTATCTTAAATGTTTTACATAGATATATTTATCACCAGTTTTATATTGCTGAAAGGAAAATAAGAGAATAGGGCTTAATTGTTTTAGTATATTTGTTGGTTAGCTTACAGAGAAACTGTCAGTGTTATTTGAATTACCTCCTCATCTTTGAATAAAGTTGCAACATTGATCTACTTAAGAATAACAGCATAAATATGATCTCATTCATTTCTTGATTACCCATACTACTAATGGGCAGAAGCCAAAAGAGTAGATGATTCCTTGACCAGAGACACTCTTTGTGTTGTTCTTCAACTCCTGAGTGTATGGAGAAGCTCTTGTGTGGTGACAGACAATTTACAAAGCAAAACATCTATTCTCAAAATGACTGAATATTTTAGATATTTTCTGCAAACAGTAGAATGAACAAGATGATTTAACTATTTTTTATGGTAAAAAGGTATGTAAAATGTCCTAATTTATGTCTTTGATGTGGCAGTTATCTGATGTGAAGTGTAAAAATTATTTCATGTATTTACTTGTAAGAAATTCTGTAAACAGGCTAACATAGGCACTTTTAGACATCAGCTATAATGATGATTGCACACTCATAAACTTATTAAAAGGAAGTAGCTGAATATGCTATTAAGAGAAGAGCGTGGGGGCTTCCCTGGTGGCGCAGTGGTTGAGAATCTGCCTGCTAATGCAGGAGACACGGGTTCGAGCCCTGGTCTGGGAAGATCCCACATGCTGCGGAGCAACTGGGCCCGTGAGCCACAACTACTGAGCCTGCGCGTCTGGAGCCTGTGCTCCGCAACAAGAGAGGCCGCGATAGTGAGAGGCCCGTGCACCGCGATGAAGAGTGGCCCCCGCTCGCTGCAACTAGAGAAAGCCCTCGCACAGAAACGAAGACCCAACACAGCCAAAAAATAAATAAATAAATAAATAAATAAATTTATTAAAAAAAAAAAAAAAAAAAGAGAAGAGCGTGGTTAAAGTCCAGGAGTTAGGAAATTTGGCTTATAGTTACAGTTTTGCCACTAATTAGCTATAGTCATTCTATGTTTTAAGCTTTTACCACACCTGTCCATTTCTTTAAAAGTCCTTTCTAACCAAAATCCTAAGATATTTGTAAATGTGCAGTTTTTATAAACTTCAGTCAAATGAAAAGGGATAAAAAATTCAGAGCATAAATTTCCTTTTTCTTCATCTATATAGTAGTTATGAAAATAATTATAGCATATATACTTACTTTGATCACATGTGGCAAATTCAAATGTATGTACTTTTATTTCTTTAATATAGAAATAAAAATCATCTTGATATTGATACATTAGTAAGTTGTACGCTAATTGCTATCAAACTTGCTTTATCCTTAAGCAAGACAAGTTATTTAGATCAGCCAAATGCTTCTGAAAGGAGATTACTTAACATATTAATTATCTTAATCAGATTCATAATTTGTAGAGAAAGGCTTAATTTTTCATCTCATTTTCTAGCTCAGAATGACAAAAAACAATTTCTCCTTTTTACTGTTTTTGTTTTGGGTTACAATTTTATACTTACGTACTTTGAATGTATTACCTCATATGGAGAGCAAAGAAAACATAGAAGGTGAAGAGAGCAACTCTCAATTACTAAAAAAAAGTAAGGAGAAAGTAAGAGAAGAACAGTGAATTAATTATGAGAACTGAGGGGGGAAAGCAGGTCTGCAGGCAGTTTGCCAAAATATAATCAGTATTTTCAATAAGTATCTATAGTATATATAGCATTATATTAGTAATCATTGTCCAACCTTCAAAATACCTCACCTGAGAGTTGAGGGACCACAATGATGGTAAAGTGTCTGTTTCTGAGTTGAAACATTAACAATAATAAAAATTTTCCATGTGGTTGAAATTTGTTGCTATTCTTGGATTAAATTTTCTATGTTTGCATTTCAACACGTCTTGAGTCATTAACCCTACTTCCATCTTAATTATCCTGGGTAGCTTCTATATTAAACACTAGGAGATCTGAACTGAGTTGCTACCTTGTAACTGCTTTTAAAACTTTTATTGGGAGGCTGTGTTTTTCCATTCCAACTGGAAACTCCATAAGGGTAGGATATATGTTTTTATTCCTTTGTCATCCTTTCACAGAACTTAATAAAGTTCATTACACACGGAAGAATGAAAGGCTAAATTAATGCTGCTGTCTATTTTTAAAGCATTTTCTTGGTCAACATTTGAGAACTTAATGTAAATCATAGATTCAAGTGTATCTACAATTCTGTATATAAAGTACAATCAATTATTATGCTTTATAATCTATTATACTTTATATAAGGCCTTGCTGTTTTATATATTGCATGTTTACAAATATATCAAGTATTAGGATCCTGTAGGAATCCTGACAAATTAGGCTTGCAGGAGCTGTTGAAGTGTTTTTTAAAGTTTGGTTCAGAAGTTTGTTAAAAATTCAGATTCCTAAATCTCACCTCGAAACTAATAAGTTAAATTCTCTGGTAGTGGATACTGAGTAACTACATTTTTAACAAGCTCCCCAGATGATTCTTGGGCACAGTGAAGTCCAAGATTCTATCTGCACTAACAGGAAAGAGAATTGCCCCAGGTATAGCTCATTAATCTAGCGTCTCTGAAAATGATCTGCCTCCCACACTCCATTACAACCAACATAATACTGGAAGTCCTAGCCAGAGCATTTATGAAGAAAAAGAAATAAAAGTTATCCCAATCAGAAGAGAAGAAGAAAAATTATCTATGTTTGTAGACGACATGCTCTTATATGTAGATAACCCTAAAGACTCCTCAAAAAAGCTGGTAGAACTAATCAACAAATTCAGTAAAGTTGCAGGATACAAAATCAACATTTAAAATCCTTTCTGTTTCTACACCAACAACGACCTACCTAAAAAGGAAATTAAGAAAACTATTCCATTTGCAAAAGTGTCAAGAAGAATAAAACACTTAGGAATAATGAAATTGGACCTTATGACATACACAAAAATCAACTCACAATGGATTAAAGATTTTAATGAAAACCTGAAACTATAAAACTCCTAGCAGAAAACACGGGGAAAAAGCTTCAAGACATTGGTCTTGGCAATAATTTCTTGGATATAATACCAAAGCACAAGCAACAAAAATGAAAATAGACTAGTGGGAATACATCAAACTAAAAAGTGTCTACATAACAAAGGAAACAATCAATATTCAAAAGGCAACCTATGGAATGGAAGAAAATATTTTTAAACCATCTGTCTGATAAGGGTTAATATCTAAAATATGCAAGGGACTCACACAAGTCAATAGCAAAGAAACAAATAATCTGATTTAAAAATGGGCAAAGAAATAGACATTTCTTCAAAGAAGACATACAAATGGCCAAAAGGTATATAAAAAGGTGCTCAACATCATTAATCATCAGGGAAACACAAATCAAACCCACAGTGAGATATCATCTCAAATCTGTTAAAAACACTATTATAAAAACAACAACAACAACAAAACAAACGATAACAAGTGTTGGTGAGGATGTGGAGAAATCAGAACCTTTGTACAATGTTGATGGGAATGTAAAATGGTGCAGCTGGGAAGGAAATCAGTTTGGAACATCCCCCAAAAATTAAAAATAGAACTACCACAGGGTTCAGCAATCACATTTCTGGGTATATATCTTTAAAAAAATTGAAATCAGTTTCTTGAGGAGATATTTTCACTGCCATGTTCATTGCATCATTAGTTACAATATCCAAGACATGGAAACAGCCTAAGTTTCCATTAACAGATGGATGCATAAAGACAATGTGGTATATACATACAATAGAGTATTATTCGCCTTAGAGATATCCTGCCTTATACAACAATATCGGTGAACCTGGAGGACATCATGCTAAGTGAAATAAGCCAGTCACAGAAGGACAAAAGCTGTATTATTTCATTTATATAAAGTACATAAAATAATCCAACTCATAAAAACAGAGAGTAGAATGGTGGTTTCCGGGGACTTGGGGGGAGTGGGAAATGGAGAGTTGTTGTTGAATGGATGGAGTTCCAATTATAAAACTTGAATAGGTTCTAGAGATCTGCTCTACAACTTTGTGTCTATACTCTATTGTGTACTTAAAATTTTGTTGAGAGGATAGAACTCAATTTAAGTGTTCTTGCCACAATAAAAATAAAATAAAGCTAAAAAGATATTTTTGAAAATTAAAAATCACTTATTCAAATGTATAGTGAACTGTTCAGAGTCCTGGAATCCCATTCAACTAGACCTTGATAAAAAAAAAAAAAGCATCATACTTTTTAAAATCTAAACATCCTAAAAGGATATTCCACATGTCAAGTCCTATATTTTCTATTTTTTCTCACCACATTCTTTCCCTTAAAGCATTATATCTATTAACATGCTTTCTTTGCTACCATTCATTACTTTGTTTTTCCTGTGTAATGGAATTTTGGAGAATCTGAGGAAAGCAAGTGGAATTTCTCCCTAAAATTATTCACAGACACAAAATATTTCAATAAATTCTTGGAGGTTAAAAAACCCAGACCTCTAAGATAAAGTCCAGATACTCCTTATTCTGTCTTTTAAGATCTTCCATAATCTATGCCTGACCTTCCTTTCTTGCTTAACTTTGTACTATTCTCCAATGTATATCATTCACTTCAGCCAAACTGAAATCTGCCATTTGAGCACACCTTAAATTTCTATGTTTCAGTGCCTTTTTCAAGGTACTGTGTTTGTCCTCCTACCTAGAATTCATTCTTCCCCATATCTGTATCAAAACGCTATCCATCCTTAAGACTGATCTCAAATCATGCTCCTCCATGAAGCATTCTAAGATTGCTCTGGTCAGAAGAATTATTTCTTGTCTTTGAATGCCTAGCGTTTTCAATGACCAAGCAACTTAAACTCTTTTTGCAATACACTCTTTTTTTTATTGCCATAAACCTTCCAAGTGGATGCACTTTATCTCTCCAATAGTATTTTAAGTATCAAGTGGGAATCAACATCTATTATTTATCTTTCATCTTTAAAGTGCCTAAGAAAACATAATGCATACAATTGGGATTCAATAAACACTTGTTGAATGGCGGAAACAAATGAACATCAACATCTTATTTAAGCAATTGGCTTGTTGAATGTTACAACAGAATTCAGACTAAAGAGTTGCCTAAAGTGTTATGTGACAGTCTGTTACACATGCAATTGTTTATTAGTATTGTTATAGCCAATGTAATCAACATTAGCCAAAAAAGGACATCTAAATGCCACTGTGTTGAAGCAATCTAGTTATACAGGGAAAATGTGGACAAAAGACTTAACAGTTAGTTTCTATTGAATGAGCTAAAAGTGGAATGACCAAGAACCAATCACATGTTAAAGACCTGCCAAAAACACTTGCAAGGTGTATAGTATGGCTCCTGAAGAAGCAATAGCAATACACAGTGTGTAAGGAGGGCAACAGATCTACATTCTGTACAATAGCATTTGAAAGCATGAAAAGGATAAGCCACTTTGACTAACAGTAACGGGCTAAGAAAAGTTTGCCAGGAGTAAAAAAGCATTCACTTCTGATAGTTTCAATAAACATGATCGCTGGTATTGCTCTCCTCCAGTGCAAATGCCAGTATTATATCTATATATCTATTTGGGAAATAATTATTTTACAATGTTTTCAGAGTAAAACCTTATGTTGAATAAAATTTCAGTAATACTTTTTCCATCCTAAAACATCAGATAATGAAAACTATTTGATTTTGATTTTCTCACTTTTAGTTACATTTTCTTAGATCGTTCTTTTTAAGTCTATTTACAAAATCTTATTTCTCAACCACTGGGATACACATTTTCCATTCTCTTTAGTGAAATTGTAATCTTAATGGAATGGAATCACCATGAATAAAATATACTCAATGGCTGTATTTTTCATTTTAGCATGGAGTAATAAAGATTTTTATATAAAGAAGTTTGTTTTATATGTGCCATTGTTTTCCTCCTAAGAGATAAACCACAGACAGTAATATGAAGAAATAGAAAAAAAGTGGCAGGCCATATTTTCATTTGAAAGCTCCAGTAAATATATACCACTTCATTAGCAACCACGGTGTTCTGGAGCGATTAAATAAAAATGAGTTTATTTATACCCAACTATGACTTTATTAATTGCTATGCCCTTAAAAGTTGGTCCAAACCAAATGATAGAATCAAGATCATGGGGTTAGGAACTGAAATTGCATGTAGTTTTTAGTTGTTAACAGAACTTTAGCTGATTTCCCTAGGATTGCCCTTAGGATAAAATCTTGTTGCTAATGTATAAGATTTTTGCATGGAGGAGGTAACAGCCCACTGATTTTGATTCGGTATCCTTCTATTCAGTTGCCAAAGAACAAAAATAAACAAAACTAACAAATAACAAACAAATAACGTACTCAATTCTTAAAATTGGGTGGTCTTCTAGTATTTATTTACTAAATCTATTTACTAAGATAGTCTTTGCTAAAATACTGTACATTTTTAAAGAAAAATTGGGATAGTATAATGATAGTATAGGGAGTTCCTATAAACCCCACATCCAATTTCCCCGATTATCAATATCTTACACTAGTCTGGCACATTTGTTACCATTAATTGACCAATTTTGATACATCATTATTAATTAAAGTCCATTCTTTATTCAGATGTCCTCAGTTTTTACCTAAAGTCCTTTTTCTTTTCCATATTGCATTTATTCATCATGTCTTCTTAGGCATTTCTTGGTTGTGACTGTTTCTCAGATTTTCATTGTTTTTGATGACATTTACAGCTTGAAGATTAAACACCAGGCATTTTGAAAAATGTTCTCCTATTTGGATTTGTCTGATGTTTTTCTCATGATTAGATTGGGATGGGGGCGGTGGGTTTTATGGAGGCAGAAGACAGAAGTAAAGTGCCATTCTCATCACATCATACCAAGTATATATACTGTCAACACTACTGAGCAGTTTTGATGTTAACCTTGATTACCTGGCTGAGAGAGTGTTCTTCAGCTTTCTCCACTGTAAATGTACTCTTCCCCCACCACGCTTCCATGCTATACTCACTCTTTGAAAAGAAGTCACGCCCACACTTAAGGTACAGTATTCAGCTCCACCTCCTTGAGGACAGAGTATGTACATAAATTATTTCCAATTCTTCTGCACCAGAGATTTGTTTTTTCTGTCTTATTTATTTAATCATTGATTTATATCAATACAGACTTAAATGTTTATTTTTTACTTAGGTTTATAATACTTTTTTTTGTTTGTTTGCTAATATTGTTCCAGCTTGGCCATTAGGAGCTTTTTCAGTTGGCTCCTGTGTCCCTTTGACATACCCCCATGATTACTTTTTTGAGGACTTTCTACTTTATGGCACAAGATATTCCAGATTCATCTTGCAGAATATTGACTTATGTTTCTTTATTAAGGATCCAGTGTTCCCCAGTCCTCCACTTCAATTTTAGTTTTTCATCTCCTTCAAATATAAGAATTTCACACTGATATACATATACACATATAGATGTATACATATGTGTGTATGTATGTGCATGTGTGTATATCTGCATACATATAGCATTGAAACTATTTTTACTTATAAGGTCATAGGAAATAAATCAAAAAGATTAGTATTAAGGGGTAGATGTCTTACAAAAATCAGAAAGGAGATATACAAGTTTAAAAAATAAACTTTAAAGTACTAAGTGGTTGAATATTTAAGCAATGTGTAACAGGTCAATGCAATTAATATGCTGCTCCTGAAGTCACATATTAAGTAGTACCACATACTTTAAGTTCTTTATTTATATTTCCAAATGCAGAAGAAAAATGATTCTTATCTTTCAAATATCAGAAATAACTAGAGGTGCTTAATCATAATACTTAAAGAAACATGGCCCTAACATATTGCCAGATGCCTAGATGGAAAGGAGTCCCGATTTTCTCAAATATTAAATATATTTTAACTAATGTTAACTTAAATATATATGCAATACCACAACGTTAAGAATGAGTCGTGTGGACCATGGTACCTCACTCTCAGGAAAGAGGCTGTGCGTAGCAAGGATTTAAAATCAACCAACATAAGTTCCATTAGGAATTAGGAATGTTAGGAATCATTGCACTAAGTTTAAATTATATGTTAAAATATTCTAAATTTAGTAAAGCAGTTGAATAACTTATGTAGTTTTATATGGTACATTTTAACCCATCGACAAAAGGATTTAACCTTAAATTTTCTATAAACAACAATAAAACTGTAGTTAGCTCCTTATTCTTTCCTTTGAAGTAACAGTTTCTACTGAATAATGCAGTGTGAAATTAAGTAATGCAGGCCTAGTTCTGAACTTTAGAAGGCCACATTATTTTTGCCTTGTAAGAAGATAAGCAACAACAACAACAGATATCCAACAAAATAATACCCAGAGAAAGATGTGAATGTTACCTTTACATTCCAAAATTTTCCTTAGGAACATGAGAAAATATATGTAAAATATTTAGTGCCTGGAACATAGTAAAGGTCTACAAAAGGTACTTCTTATTATTTTTAATGTTGTATTATTATTGTTACTTTTCCAAAATCATCTGTTACCACTTTCCAAAATCATCTGCTACCACTCTCCCCTTTGAAAACCCTACTCCAGCTGCACTAGCCTCCTTGTGTTTAAACATATCAAGCACACTCCCATCTCAGGGCTCTTGAAATTGCTGTTCTGTCTTCCTGGAAAGCGCTCCCTGTAAATACCCAGGTACCTTACTTCTTACTTTATGAGAAACGATATTACAATAGGCTTCATTATTTAAGATTTCTCTTATGCATAAATATTTCCCAAGCATATTCCATATCACAGATGTATCTGTGTTGAGGATAAAGACGCACAATACACTTTGGCCCTATCTGAATTGTTTTGTTAAGAAAGCAAATACACCATCATGTGTCCATTTTCACAAAGGACACAGGGACCACTGTACATGAGGCATATGGTCTGCTGGTTGAATAGCCAGAACCTCAGAGGACAAAATGGCACCATGGTTAACAGGATGGCTGGAAAGCCTCCTCTGTGACCATGGGATATGCATGTGATCTTAAAATCACTATAATAAACAACAAGTCCGGACACATTTTTGAATTCACCAGTTAAGGGTGTTCGGAACATTAATCAATGGACTGTGTGGGGACATGTGGCATTGATGTGAATAGAAAAAATATGGATGGAGGTTAGGGGCTCCCCTGTAGCACAGCAGCAGTAACCTCTCATTTGTTTGAATTTTTGAGTCAGACATCCTCATGGCTGCCTCTTCATTTAGATGACCTCACTTCATTTAGATCTCTGCTCAAATGTTACCTCATCAGAAAGGCCTTCCCTATCTGAAGGAGTATCCCTTCTTCACTCTATTCTCTCTAATTATTTTTTCTTCATACTACTTACAACCACTTAAGTACCACATTTTGGTTTATTTTTATTATCTCTCTCTCCCCATTAGAATGTATACTCTATGAAAACACGTTCTCTGTTTTGATCCTGTTTTATCCCCAGTGCCTAGAAGTGTGCCTGACACCCAATGGTGCTCAATATTTGTGGAATGAATTATTAATTAATTCTAAGTCTTATTCATCCAATCCCCCCTTCTTTGGGATATCAAAGTATATAGTGCCAGCTGCTCTTTTTTTTTTCTAGGCAAGCTCACTTGAAAATTGAAAAGGTCTCAAATGGAGGGAATTTGGAGTCTTGTCTAACAGTGCAATACTGGCAAAGATATACACAATCATATATCATACAGTTAGTAATTTCTGCAAAGACCAAAAGCCGCAACAGGTAGTATGAGGTTATGATCCCCATTCCTGCTAATTCTTTAAAACTAAACACCCCTGTGAATCTCCAGCTTTGCACTGGGGCATGTTGTTCTGGGCCCATACACAGATCATCAGCATTTTATTCAATGTTCTCAAGCGCAATGAGGAGATAACCGCATTTGTCTTGGCAAATGCAGTTTACCACTTTATACACCTGGGTACTTAGGCAATCATCTCTTTATGAGCAGTTAAAATATATATTATATATATATATATATATATATATATATATTATATATATATATATATATATAATCTTATAACTAAATATTCTGTAATATAAAGGCATAATCATAATACACTTAAAATATTCTGATTTTTGGAATTCTAAGGATGAAATAAAGAAAAGAAAGGACGTTGAGCAAGGACATTATGGGGAAGCAAAGATCCAGAATTAGTAGATAACTAGGACAAAAAGAAAATGATAATTGAGCCCAGACCTCTGATGACAGGCATACTGATATATGCATACTCACGGTGTGGGATCATGATACAGAGTTGCTCATAAATGAAGTACATACTATACTTCAATTACATAGGAATGTATTGGGGTTTTTAAATCCCATAAAAACATATTAATATAACTTTAATACCTTGGCTTTACTATCTGTTTTAGTAATAATGGTAGTTTATTCAACTATATTACATGCTAGTAATTTAGTCCATTCTCTCTATTAATCCCCTGCAATATTTGTAGGAAGCAGGATGGCTTAAAGACCTTTATTTTGCCCCAAGTGTTAGAGCCCATCTTGTGTTCTCCACACTGACTGCCGTTTTTGTTTGTCTGTTTGTTTTTTTAACCACAAGAGTTCTATTGAGGGGATAACAGGTTGCTGCCAACTTCGCAGGATTTTTTCCTCCTGCTTCTCAATTTTGTTGAAAAAGAGAGGCATTAGAAAAATGGGGAATAAGAGAGTTCCTTATCAAACTCTCTTTACCCAAGATGAAACAATTCAGAATGGGTAATGATAGATTGATAAACCATCATATTTCAATTAATAAGGTCCTCAATTTACCCCTTCTGTTCTGCTTAAAATATCCTTGGCACATCTATAAAACCACTTCCTGTATTTATTTTAAGAAAATATTAACTTTCCACTGTAACCATATGATATTTAACAGAAAATTTTTTAGAACATGAACACTATCAAGAATAAAATAAAAAGAGAAATATATTTAAAAAATATTACTTGGTGACACTTTATATTTGACATTTTATCTGGCATTTTTATTTAGCAGCTAATTTATTGTAAATATATTCTCATGCTGGAAAATCAGTTTAGGGATCCTCAAAGAATTTTGTCAGGAAGTCACAGTGGATAATTTAAATTACTCTACAACAGAGTCAAATGTGCTTAATATTAACTTCCAAATTCAGCAGTTTTTAAAATTGTTGTTCATGGTGAGGGGAAATAATTTGAAAACCTGCTGAATCTAAAGTATAGATTATATATTACTTTGAAATCCAAGTATTTGTACTAAATACAACCTGCAATCCCAAAAGTTATATAGCATTTTCTGGAGTAATCACAAAAATATTTAGGAAAATTCTTACATACACATTTTATTTCTTAAGACATCTGTATCACAATCTATTATTATACTTAAATTCATTTCAAAAAATCATTTCATTATTTACATTTCATACAGAAAGACTGAGTTCGTATAAAAGTATCATTTTGCACAGTTGCTTTGTCTTTTGCCATAATGTTGTTATGCTATTTTTTCTATTGATTATGTTCTGAAATTATGGAAGCAAGGAACTGTCAGGTAGATATATTGCAAAAACATATCTAGAAGCAAATTTGCCAGTCCTTCTCCTCTAAACTTATGTAGAGACACAGTATACAGATACACAGTATACACAATATCCAGATTTCTAAATAAGTTAGCATACCTTCACGCTGAACTGCTATAAAATTTAAGACATTTCAAAAATACCTTTTTCTGTAGCTCTTTTACACTTTAATTACATTACCAAAATCGTTAATTGTGTCTACAACATGTTGGGGAAATAAAATCTGATAATGAAAAAAGAAAAAAAAAAGTAAAGATCTACTAGATTAAGTTATGTTAGACAATATTAGAGGAGGGAACATAATTTCCTACGACTCAAATAATTCTGGTGGACAGAAAAATAAAGTCAAATATTTTATGAGCTATACTTAAACTATACTTTATTATCACTTCTTATTCAATTTTAATATTCTGAAACACCCGACATGTTCCATTTCCTACTTTAAGATCTCACTGCTGTAAGCAACATTTCATTACTTGCTTTATGCAAAATATTTTCATAATTGAAAACTAGCTATGAAACTAACACAACTTGAAATAAATCTCAAATGCCAAAGGAAACTGTTCTGTAGTCTCACATAAAGATAACATTTATCAAGCGTCAATATAGCAACCACGTACTAAGGAGCAGATAAGGATGTGCTGAGCAGTCGGAGCTTGTATTTTGTCAGAGTTGGCCTGACAAAGTCAGAAAGAGTTCTATATAATTCATCACACTTGTACAAAAAATCATAACTATTTGAACATTCAAGCCATAGAGGATATATACAGAAAATTAGCAATTATAATAAACATCTCTTAGAACTGAAACAGTATTCTTAATGGAATCGGAATGGAATAGGAAAAGTAAACTCACAACTCTAAAGCATATATCCCACTAATTATCAAAATGAATGTATTATTACTATTTTCCTTTATAGACTTAAAGGAGGGGGTTACTTGGAGACCCTGATTGGCTGCATACAAATTCAGAGATTATTATAACACTTTTATTTAAACATTAAATAAGAGTTTTAGAGGATAAGTTAACCTAAGCTATGACTTTGTTGTTATATTTTCGAAAACTCCTACCTTGCTGTAGAATCTTCTGTATTGTCATCAGCCATCATCTCCAAATCTTGTGAGTGTTTCTCACAAGCTTCTTTAAACAAATTCTCCTCTGGAACTGCTTTAGGAGTATCTTCATTTGATCGAAGATGTTCTATCAGGTTTTGTGAGTGCCAATTCTGAAGGGCTCTTTGATGGGCAGGGGCCGATCCTGGCACTGGTGCCAGTATGTTGTGGTGGACAGGACTATTGCTTTTCTTCAGTCCATTTCTGTCCCGAGAGTGGTTCTTCAACCTGCCCTGAACCGGGGTCCCTCTATGCTCATATCCTTCCTGCTGAAGGCAGTTTCCAGTGTTGGGCGAACCTTGAGAAGGATGACTAAACCACCTCCAGCGTAGCCTTAGGATCTGTTTCACATCAAACTCTTTCTTGCCAGACACTGACATCGTTGCAGGAGGAAAGACAAAAGCCTTCTCTCACAGAAAGGAAACAGCCTTTGTTATCTCTTGTTTCTCTGCCTCTTCTGTAGGACTAACAAAAGCACAAGTGCCGAGAGCAGTCTTTCTTGCTCCCCCCTCCCCCGCTGTCTGTGGTATACTGTGAATACTTCTAGCTTTCCAGCTGAAGCAGAAAGCTGCAGCTAACAGTGTAGGTGGGAACCCATACTGACAGGATGATGAGGTCAGACCTTAAACAAGTAAATCAGCTTAGCACAGGAAAGCAGCTACCACAACACACTCCAGCTGCTAGATTTGCACGCTCCCAGCCCTCCCGCCTGGACTTGCAAATATCTAACCCAGCTCCTTCCTAACTGAAGTACAGTAGCTTCAGCCTTTAAATCCAAGCAAGTGAGCAAAAGCAAAGTGTTTAAACTAACTTCCTTCTAGATCCCACTCACCCCATCCCCTGCCAGATTTCATTTCCTGGCAACCCACTTTTAAAAATGTGTCACTTTGTCCTAGGAGAATTTGTAACAAGGAATTCATTATGATCTATTTTGGGGTTCTTATGGAAAATTTTATGGTGGTTCATTAAGGGAAAACATCTTGTCATCAGTCCCCTCATGCACGTTTGTAGTTATTTTTACAAAATATCTGAAAATGTGAGTGTCTTTATAGAAATATTTGCTTGAAAACCTGAACAATTCCAGAAACATAAGAAACTGTTGTTTACCCATGACTAAAAACACACACTCCACTAGGGAATGTAGTAACAGTATTTTAAGTCTACAGCTGAAGGAAGAGAACAGTGTTTTTCTAAGCTCATTAGGTTAGAAGACATGTCTTCTCTCAGGAACCAAAACTTGAAAACCAATAGTTCATCCTGGCTCCATGCCAGTATAAACACTTCCTTATCATGCTCTTTACTTTCACAGGCAGTGTTAAAGGTCTATTTTCTTTGTTCAAAAGTCCGTATGAGAGGATGCAAAAGCATGTTTTGAAGTAACTCCAAATTGTCACATAACTCAGTAATAACTGTGCACAAAGTTCTTTGAGGTATGAATCAGGATCACTACTCTGTACAGGGATAAATGTTTCTATAACAGTATTGTATCAGGAATGTATTCACCAATGCCATTTTGAAATTTAGTTTGAATTTTATAACTTCCATGTCATGCATACATGTGATAATGGGGAATTGTACCATTGGATCCTTAGAAAGAATATTGTAATTGTAAGGCTTTGATTTTAGTTCTGGCTTTACAGTTAATGAGCTGTATGATCTTGGACAAGTCATTTTACTTCTTTACATCAGTTTTGAAGAACTGATATGGAGGCTGAACAAATTTCCAAGTTTATACTTGCAATGGATTTTTAAAAATTTGGAAATAGAGAATAAAATGAATATCTTTTTGTAAGTTTTGGTAGATATTTTACCTGCAATTTTCTATAAATCTAATTATACCTTTTCCTTTCCCCTCTTGCTGTGGTAGGTGTAATGGGAAATTTATGTGTCAACTTAAATGGGCTACAGGGTACCCAGATATTTGGTCAAACATTGTTTTGGGTGTTTCTGTGAAGGTGTTTTTGGATGAGTTTAACATTTAAATCAACAGACTAATAGATTGTCTTCCCTAGTGTGGGTGGGCCTCTTCTAATCAGTTGAAAGCCTGAATAAGCAGAATACTGACACTTCCCCAAATAAGAGGAAATTTCTCCTGCCTGACAGCCATCAAGCTGGGACCTCATTTTTCTTCTTTTGTTTTCCTGACTTCAGGCTCAAACTGAAATATTGACTCTTCTTGGGTCTCAAGCCTGCTGGCCTTTGGATTAAAACTATATCATCAGCCCTCCTGGGTCTCCAACTTGCTGACTACAGATCTTGGGACTTGTCAGGCTCCATAATTATGTGAGCCAATTCCTTATAATAAATCAATTTCTATCTATCTATCTATCTATCTATCGATCGATCGATCGATCGATCTACCTATCTACATCTCTATCTCTCTATCTATCTATATTTTTCTAATACTAAGCAATTAATAAATACACACTGATAGATATATAGTTGATTTTTATACCAATTACAAGCAGGTTACTCCCATCTTCAATTTTCCAAACTATTTTCCAATAGGATCCTTAAGCCTCAGTGTTCGCATGTATCATCCTTTCTCCTTGGTGAATGTGTTGTCTGCTGCTGTTACTTAGCATATAAATAATTGAAGAGAATCTCAAATAGTTCTTTTGATGAGCCCCAGACACAGTGAGTCCTGGCAACTAAACATGAATTACCTTTCTGTTATCTGGGTAGATAACATTCCAAGTAAATGTCTAGTCAAGATTTGTATTTTAGGCCTTTGTATTCCCCACTGTGCCTAAAACACAATGTTGGACATAGAGTAAGCGAACTGTAAATACCAGGCAGAATGAATAAAACATTATAATAGAAGTGTAAATAGTATGTGGTAGGCACAAGAAGAATTACTGATTTGGCCATCTAAGCAGCTCTAAATAATACCTTCTTGGATACTAAGAATCTACAACTTTATTTTCCTAATATGTTCCCTGAGCTTGTTAATGATTCAGATATAATTGTGTATTTCCCTGTGTACCTTTTATAAGATGAATAGTAACTAATACCTGTCAAAATCTAAACACTGATAGTACAGTACTCTATATGATTCTACCGAGAATGCGCTTTATTAAAGTATGCAGATGATGGCCATTTTCTTAGATCTTGGACACAGAATTGTAGAATGACTAAGAAAGTATTGTCTAGAAAATAAAGAGAATAATATTTTATGAAGCATGAGGGTTCCTTTTAAGTTTCTCATTATAAAGGAAAGATTTAAGCATATTAAAACAAAAATAAAGATGTCTGTGAGGATAGGAACCATATTTTATTAATCATCTCCTACCCATTGCCTTACTATCTACTTGGTATCTAGTAACTATTTAATATAGGTAGAATTAATGAATGACAATTTCTAAATGATTTTATTATCACAGAACTTACTGTCTCAGTAAGTGCTGGAATTTTAAAATGAAAATGCCAAAATGGTTATGGGCTAAAATACCCTTCTAAATAATTAACGATTATACAAGTAGGGGGACAAGCCTGCAAACCAATTGAAATCTCCCAGTAACTTAGCAGCCATACACTCTCTTGATGTTGCATTCTGAGTAAAATCCTGGCCAGTAAATTAAATTAGTCAGCTGCTGGGACACTTCAGAAGTTAACATTATTCAAATGTACTTAGGAATACTTAGTTTTATTTCTTTCCCAGAATTATATGATTATACAACTTAAAGAAAAATAACATGGTTATAGATTTCTGTGTAGTAAAGGCTGTACATAACAACTTATCACGGTCCTGATGTGGAACTATTCACTTGGCACAAACCACAGCAGGTAGTGCTATGGTGAAAAGAAAAGCAATATCAGATTTAGAAAGCTTGGATGCTAAACACATGGCTCTTAACCAATCCTGTCTTAAGTTACTGCACCCAAAATCACTACAAAATGTTGAAGGAGGCTAAAAAACATTAACATTGACTCATAGTCCCTGTCAGTTTCCTGACCCTGCAAAAGGAGATCAAAGAATTGAATGATACTGCTATAACAAAACTTCCTCAATTTATATCCACTTATTTAGGTGAACTAACTTTTTTCAGTGCTCATATCTGTAAAAACAAACAAATAAACAAAAATAAATTTTGCTCACACCTGTCTCATTCCAGCAAAAAGTAATATCCATTGTTGTTACTTGAACTTAGCACAAAAGCAAGCTCATTTGTCCTTACTAACAGTACATTCCCAGTAAAATTTTAATATGTGTTTAATATCTTTTATAAATATAAAATGCACCTATGTTTTTTGTTTAATTATTAGGCTAATAGTTATAATGCTCCTTCAAGGAAAAAAATTATACTTAGAGTCAAAGGAAATTAAAAATAATCAATTTATGTATATATTTTTGTTGCAGGAATTATAAGATAATCAATAAAATACTTTTTGACAAAATATATTATGTTAGGAAATGATTATTTTAGAAAAGTTGAATGAAAATATAGGTTCAAGGAGAAAGTGAACTATTTAAAATTTCTGCTTCTAAAGAAAGTTTTCCCATGTATTATTAAATTAATGATAGAGGTATCAAATCACCACAGTATTTATTATATTCCATTGGATATATTTGAAAGAGTGATTTAAAAGATTTATTTTGAAATACCAATATTTTCAAATATGCTGGAAATTACACTCCTTGCAGCTATTTAAATGTATGATACAATATTTTAAATGTGAGCTTTGTAATGTATCAGGCTGTACAATGTTTTTCAAACTTTTTGTAGGGGTTATGTGGAGCAAAAATGTTTGAAGACAACATTTTGCTAAACGCTAACATTTGCTCAAGGCTAACTCAAATTTGAAAGAACATAACTTGATTTTAATCCCCTTTCTGTTCCATTTCATAGGTAAGTTAATTAGGGATGTTCTACAGTAGCTTTCTACAAATGCTCCACATTTATCCCTCACTTAGTTCCCTTGAAATTTGACTGCTGCCCCTTTCTCTATATTGAAACTGTTCATTCCAATGCAACTGTTCTCAGACTTTAGTGAATCAAGACTTTACATATGTTACTTATTAAAACTATAGATTCTGATTAGTTTTGAGGTAGGGTACAGAAATCTGCCTTTTCAACAATCACTCTAGATGATTCCCTTTGTAGATGGCCCACAGATCACAATTTAAGAAATAGTGTTTTAAAGTAATCAATAGGAATTGTAAGACAGGGATGATTATCTTCATTAAATAATGTTCAAAGAACAGTGGGAGTTAAAAATAAACTTGTGCTTTGGTCACAACCCACGTGTCACCTTTGTTCAACATAACAACTCATACACTTTAAACATTTTTTATTCATTTGGAGCCTCAGTTTACTGTCTGAAGATAAACTTCAAGCTGTGTACAAATATTTTCTTTTTAATATTTTGTACTGGAAGCTAAAATCACTCATTGCTGAGTTACCAAATCAACAGTAATTAAGTCACCTATAAAAAGCAATATATACACATCTATAGGAATATAAACATGACAATTTTCCAGCCACATAACTATAATTGACTTGGACCCAGGTAGGTAATAGGGTAAAAGGGAGAGAGATGTTTTGTGTTTCTTCTTTATTACCTACAGTGGGTAGCAGAGTGCTGAACAGAGAAACAAGTGAGTTCTATCATTTGGTAGTACTGTGATGATGAGCTAACTGATTAACTCTCATTCATTCATTCAACAGACAAGTGATGGAGAAACAAGAAGTCGAGAAGGAACATTCAAGTTGGAGGAGGTTGACAGATGAAGTCTAGGGATAAAGCTGGTTGAGATCAAAAGAGAGCAGCCAGAGCACATGGGAGATAATATATAAGGATAAAGCCATTGAGAACCCCACCAAATATTGAATTAATGCCTCATTAAACCCTGTGGGAGGGCATCTCTGTTCTGGGAAGACTTGCATTATCTTCATCTTGGATTGCTAGGTATGCCACCTGCTATCTCAGTCCCTGTCTCCTTTTTATGCTACCCATAAAATGGTGGCCAAAAAAAAAAAGTAACCAATGATATGTCCCTAGTTGAATACAACTATTCTCATTGCTTATTTACTTAACGGCTTTTTTTTTTTCATTTATGACTTCATTCATTCATTCATCCAACAGAAACTTATTGAGTGCGTACTATAAGCCAGGCTTTGAGGATGCAAATATGATTGCATTGTTCTTGCTCACAAGAACTTACCTTTTGCACTACTGACCATCCCATCTTTTTTGAAGCCTCCTCCTCCTTATCTTTCTTAAAATACTGTCTTTCCCTACCCTCTGTGGCCTGGTTTGCATTATTCTTTCCTCTTCCCCTGACATCTACCAGTGAGCAAGTCCTAAGTTTCAGGTTTGTATCACTGCTTTTACTAATTTACACTAACTGTCTTGTAAAGTGTATTCACCTTCAGATTTGAGCTATGATCTCTATGTCAGTGATTCCTAAATCTTTATTTTAAGACACTCTATGATCTATATTTTGGATCCAAATATAGCTAGTTCTCTAGCTGCCTACAAGAACCTACTATATAAAAAGTGTTTACCTCTATTTCATGACTATTGAACCCTCAAGAATCTGTATGCTGAGATAACAGTGTATAACAGAAAATGAATATCAGTTATTCCATACGGTGATTACCTTGGATTAAAATTTTACTGACTTTGGATTAAACAGAAGTGGTTTTAGAAACAAAATTTTACTCTAAATATTTTTTTAAATTATCTTGGCCCTAAGCAGTGTGAACCTGACTGTAAATATAAACATGGACATTGGTCTTTAATTATATGAAATTATGATATATTTTAATGTTAGCTACCATAAATAAATACATGTTCAATATCACAAATATGTTCAGATGTAGTCATAACCTATTTTAATATTTAGTAAAATACAATCCTTTATTTTCAATTTTATTGAATAGATAAAAAGTTATTCTTATTCATTGTTTACCTTCAGTCATGAAGAATTGAAATGAAAATATGATTTGTTGAGACAAATTAAAATCATAAATTTTCACATTACAACTATTTAGATTCATTTCCAAGACCATGTGAAGTGGGAAATTGAGAACATAATCCAGAAATATTACACTACTAAACATACTAGGGAGGAAAGAATATCTAAATTACCCCAAATTGCTTACCATTATGATGGAATCCATTAAAAGACTAATTGTATACATTATATTTAATCATGAGTAATAAAAATAAGACCAATTTTACTATTTTAAACTGAAGCCCTTTTCCTCATTTCAGAATGGAAACTTGAAAAGAGTAAAGTAATATACAATGGCAGAACAGAGTTTTTTTTGTTTTCTGCGACTGTGTACATGTGTATGTATGTGTGCATTTAATAGATCCTTTTATTTTTGAGGCTGTTTTTGACCTTTTTAGAAGCCTCATGCCAGATATCTCATATATAATGAAGAAACTGCATATGATACAACTGAAGCAGGCAAAGGATGAATCTGAATTATCTATAATAGCTTGTATTAGTAAGTCCACAGTTATAGATGAAGTCAAAATCTAAATTCCACAAGGAATTTAATTATATTTGTTTTCCAAACATTTTGTAAAATGAGAAAAGAGCTTCTGGGAGAAACTTGAAAGAGAATTTAGAAATTACAACATAACAACCTCCCCCAAATTTCTGTGTACAGAACAGTATAATATTTCATAAATACAAATCCTGCAATGCAGCCTTCATGTGATGTGTATGTGTGTTTGTAAAAACACAGAAAAAATATATATATAACATGAACCAAATCATGTCCTGTAGACTAAAAAAAAAAAAAACAAAAAAAACCCCCAAACTTCAAGCAGTACATTCTATGCCAAAATGTCAATAATACAATTTTTCTTCTCCGATCACTACACAAGTACACAGATAGGCAAACAGTCCCTGTCAAAGGCATACAGGTATAGTTATATGCTGATAAGCACACATATATACAAACACACATTGAATTCAGGTAGTTAGAAATTTAAGAGAGTAAAGAACTTTAATCTCTACTAAATTCTAACTCAATTGTATGAACATACAAGTCAGACCTACAAAATCACAGTTACCTGGTTAGCAACACACTTTGGCTTTAAGAAATTCATTCAAAATAATACACATACATGCATATGTATTATGTACATTCTCATAGTCATTACATAGAGAAGAAATTTACATTAATATAATGTCACTTCATCTTGGTAACCTGTCTTTCACAAGTAATTCCTCTATATGTTGATTATCAATGCCTCATTTAGAATTGACAGTTGAAGTATAAAAATTAACTGTAGTTTCAGAAAATTATTGAGTATATATTTGTGGTATAAATATATTCACTATAGATATTTGCATTCAATGGATTATGAGAAGTAAATTCATATATCGAGGGTTGTACCGATAATTCAATTCAGGCACTATTTACTAACTACTTATTATGAACAAAGCATTGCTAGGTAATGGGAGATATTTACAGTCCAGTAAAAAATAAGAATTTTAGGAAGGTAAATAGAGCAATATTGTGAAGGATGGATTGCAGCAAAAAGAGAGGGAAACTGAAAATCAGGAGGCTGCTGCAACAGCATAGATAAAAGGTTAAAAGAGCCTGAATCATAATGATGGAAATGGGAAGTTGGGGAAAATCATGAATGAAATCATGAAGTAGCATGAACAGCATCTGATGACTGATTATATATGGATGTTGATATGAAGACATGAATCACAAATAACTATTTAGTTTCTGCCCTTGGTAACTTAAAGGTGGATGATGCAACAGGAAATAAAAAGTAAATAAGAACAACTTCTCAGGTGGAATGTGAAAGTACAAGATGCAGAATGATGTAGGTTGAGTTTGATATCCCACTGGCATGGATCTGTTCAGTTGGTATTTGGAAATTTAGACCTGGAGCTCAATACAGAGCTCAAGGGTGGAGATGAAGATTTAAGAATTTTCCACCTAAGGGTTGATTATTAAAAGCTTATGAGTGGATCAGTTCACACAGAGATGTCTGTGAGGGTGGAGGGCAGAGAAAAAGGAAAAGACAGAGGAAACAATTTAGGAAATGTTTTTAGTGAGAGCCCAAGGTTCTCCATATTCTAAAGAAATACAGAATTAGAAAGAAAAGAGATTAAAATTGTTACACCAAAACCTAAATGAATTAGGCATAATAAACAAGACTCAAAGTAATTTCAATAGAGTTTAAGTTATGCTGTTATATAATATAGCACAGAAGACAGAGCTCATGTTCACAAGGTCAGAAATTTTAAGGATAACTCTGTGCTTGGTATCTGCTTAGATATTACAATGTTTCACCTAAACAGTAACAGGAGAGCAAATTTCATGAGTCATTTTTTATATTAACTACCTATTAGAATACTGAGGTGCAGGTTGAAGAAATTCACATAATATACATTATGTAAACCATATTTCTAGCTGTCTTGGAGATATGAATCGTGAGAACAGATGAAACTGTGTACACAAATGTAAAATCTTACCTGAAGCTTTCCATAGGCAATTGGAAATCTCAATTAATATCAAGCCTGAGTGAGCATTATATATTGAAGTTAATAATAATTTAAGGGCTCCATTTAACAGTTTTATTTCTTTAAAATCTGATTAATGTCTCCTTGGTCATGCAGAAATGATGAGTTCCATGAAAAGGTATACTTAGCTTACAGTTAAAATGTTTTGAACAAAATGCCATTTGAAAAGAATGGCCTAGGATTATCAGGGCATGTGGCTTCAAAGACATCTCTGGATTAAATAGAGACATAAAATGGATGTAGCCTAGTCATCAAGAGATAACTAGAGAGATATGACTAAAGATTTTACAGAGAAATCTTTGAACTGATCCTATTTTCAGTTCCCTTACTTACGTGTTCTGTGAACAAAATCATAAAAACTGCCTTGTGACCCAGGTCGTTTTTGTAAAAGAAAGTAAAGAACAACATGCCCTTTCCCTAGCTTGTGAGATATTATGAGGGTAAGAAGAGCAATTTAATCTATAAGGTGTTTATAGTCGTCTAGAAACAAAGTAAAAATACAATTTCTCATTATAAAACCATTATTTCAGAGGATTTTACTGTTGGAAAAAATTTATTTCAGCACATCCCTATGTTTTATGGAATATCATAAAAAATAAAGAAAATTCGTAGCCCTCAATACTAAGTAAATTGCTAGCTAATGGGATGGGCAGAACATATTGGGATGATTGGAAGTGTGGTTAAGAGTTAAAAGGAGTTACTGTTATCTCATAAAGAAGGTAAATGAAGTGTTCTTCTTAGAGCTAACAGTTCACTTTAATGATGTCATTTATCTCTTCTAAGTAAGCTTATAAACATGGCTGTCAGTTTAGAATGATCAAAGCAAAGTAATAAGGAAATGTGGAGAAGTGCACTATTTGTGCTGTCCAAGGAGAGAGAGAGAGAGAAAAAAATGCTAGCCTCTTTCAGTACAAAATATATGAAAGCTAACATTTTAGTCTTGATTTTTAAAACTGTGTTAGTTTACATTACAAAAAAGCTATATTCTGCCAAAACATTTTACTGAATTTTGCTTTAGTATGTAAACTCTGTTCTCATAAAACTGCTGTCTGTACACACACAAACACACACACACACACACACAGTTTCCTGTGTAGTAAATTGATACTATCCACAACTATTTTGCAAAAATATGTTAAATTTAGCCAAAAAATATAAAAAGAGGGCAATGTATGTGAAGAGCCAATTCAGAAGTGAAGGAAAAAAACTTCATGTCCCCCAAAAATGTGAAGGAAAGCTCAGAATCACGTGTGATCAGAAAAATGCAAATGAAAAATAAAAGTGAAATCAAATTTCATGTCCATCGAATTGGCACAAATTTAAGTCTTAAAATACCAAGAATTGACAAGGACATGAGGTTATGTCAGAAGAGTTACATTTAAATGATTAGTAAAATCATTTGTGGTTTCCATACAAATTTTAGAATTATTTGTTCTAGTTCTGTGAAAAATGCCATTACTATTTTGATAGGGATTACATTGAATCTGTAGATTTACTTGAGGGATATGGTCATTTTAACAATATTAATTCTTCCAATAGATGAGCATGGTGTAACTTTCCATTTGCTTGTGTCATTTTCAATTTCTTTCATCAGTGTCTTATAGTTTTCTTTTACCTCCTTGATTCAGTTTATTCTTAGGTATGTTATTCTTTTTGATGCAACTGTATATGGGATTCTTTTTCTTCCTTTCTCTTTCTGATAGTTTGTTGATAATATATAGAAGCACAACAGATTTTTGTACATTAATTTCATATCCTGCAACTTTACCAAAGTCATTGATGAATTACAGTAGTTTTTTGGTTGTGTCTTTAGGATTTTCTATATATAGTATCATGCCATTTACAAACAGTGACAGTTTTACTTTTTCCTTTCCAGTTTGTATTCCTTTTATTTCTTTTTCTTGTCTGATTGCTGTCACTAGGACTTCCAATACTATGTTGAATAAAGGTGGTGAGAGTGGACCTTCTTGTCTTGTTCCTGATCTTAGGGTAAATTCTTTCAGTATTTCATCATTGAGTATGAAGTTGGCTGTAGGTTTTAGTTGTGAGATAATAATTTGGAATTCAAGGCTAGTCAACTCAGTGTCATGAAAAATGTTAGTGGTACAATACTCACGCACAAAATGACTAGAGAATACAAAATAAAATATAAACATGTATTAAATAGTATAGTAAGCATTAGAAGCAGAAATGGAGAGGGACTTCCCTTAAAAAGAGAACTCACTGGGGATTGAAGTCATCCAGGAAATCTACATGGAGAAGGTCTGGGCATTAAAGGATAAAGAAGTCTTAATAGATGAGTGAAGTTATTCCAAGCTAAGCAAATAGAATGTGCAATCACACTGAGTTGAAGGTACTGTCTTGTGGAATACAGTGAAGAGATTAGCCTGCTTGATGGAACAGCATGCATAAGCAAGCTAATGAGACAGGTAAGTATCTGTAACTAGTTGAATAACTAGAAAAAAGAATTAATTTACCAAGGTCTTACTAAAGGAACATCTTCTATGCTGTGGCAACGCTGTCTTCTGCCCTATTCTGTTTTATAGCTATTGTGAAAGACTTGACTGGGGGCAGAGATGGTTTTTCAGATATGCAGTGAAGCTCAGAGGATGGTCAAATACATTGTTTGACATATTTAACATGCAAAACTCTCTTAACAGGCTGGAAAAAAATGGCCAGATCTACCAAGAAGAAATTTAATATATACTTGTAATCAAATAAGTACAAAATACAGTGAGATATTTGTAACAGTATGAAAATTACTTCAGGATTTTATTATAAATTCATTCACTGAGTTTTGGTTTCTTTATCTGCAAACTGAGGTGATTAGATTAAGATATTTTGGTGCTTCCATGAGATTCTAAATTTCTATGATTTTTCACATCAATAGTTGAATATCACTGCAAAAATAACCAATGTGATCTTAGGTGAATTAATAAGAGTTTGAAGTACAGAAAAGGAACATGATACTCCAAATCTACTCTGTGATGGTCAGACCACACTTGAGCACATTTCTCTTAAGAACATGATGAACTGGAGCTTGTCCAGAGGGAATGGATTATATGGTAAAAAAACAAACTATGCTAAGTGAGATACCTGGGAATATTGATCATCATATTTCAAAGGCTCTCTATTGAATGTAGGATACAATTTTAAAAATATAAAAATTTACTATGGCCTACAAAGTCCTACCTGATATGGTTCATACCTATCAAGGCCAAACCTAGAAATGCATCCATGCAACAACTCAGCCAGTGAAGGACCATTCAAGATAACCTTTCATAGGCATATCACTAAAGACAGAAATTTTGAAACTGACTCTAATCATGCTCAGAAAAGAGAAGTAATGTGCACCCTCAGTTGCCCTGCCTGATGTATGTTACTCTGTAGCATCATCTTTTTTTTTTTTTTTTTTTTTTTTAAAGGTAAATCTTTATTTATTTATTTATTTATTTATTTATTTATTTTTGGCTGTGCTGGGTCTTCGGTTCGTGCGAGGGCTTTCTCTAGTTGCGGCAAGCGGGGGCCACTCTTTCATCGCGGTGCGGGGACCGCTCTTCATCGCGGTGCGCGGGCCTTTCACTATCGCGGCCCCTCCCGTTGCGGGGCACAGGCTCCAGACGCGCAGGCTCAGCAGTTGTGGCTCACGGGCCCAGCCGCTCCGCGGCATGTGGGATCTTCCCAGACCAGGGCTCGAACCCGTGTCCCCTGCATTAGCAGGCAGATTCTCAACCACTGCGCCACCAGGGAAGCCCTGTAGCATCATCTTGATTGACTCTACCTCTAACTCACTGAATTTCAGCCACATGGCTTCATCCCCTTAAATAAACCAAATGCTTTCCTGTCTCAGAGCTTTCACAAATTTGGTTTCTTCTTCTTGGACAACCCTATTGGAAATGTTCACTTGGCAATCCTAAGTATCTTTCAGGTTTCAGTTTAGAAGTCACTTCATAAAAGAAAGCATCTAAGATATACCATACTAAATCAGATCAGATCAGCCTGTTATAATCTCTTTAATGAATAATATAACTCTCTTGTCATACTGTTTAATATTCTTCCATATCAGTTTATCATGAGTTATATACTTATTTGATACTCTATGAGATCAAGAACTTTACTTTTTGGTAGAGAGTTTATATCTGAAACCTTCTGTTCTTTGTTTATTGTAGCAACTTAAATGAGTTTTCATCCTGGAGCAGAAGTCCATAGAGAGAGAAAAGGGCAGGAGAGTGTTGGAGAGGTGAATTGCTTTGAATAATAAATTTATGAGGAAGGTTCTGAATTTTTGGCATGCCCTGAGAGAGTGAGAATGAGGTGTCAGAAAAGTGGAGAGAAGAAACGTGAAAAATGAGATGAGGTAGACAGAGAGATAGGATCCATCTCAACAGTGGAAGAAATGGGCAGTTAGAAATTTCCAGTGATGGCAATGGCCAAGGGATTTTAAGAAGTGATGTATAATACTCTAAATTTTTCTGCTGTGCCGCAAATTGATGACCCTAGTAATACAGGATATATTGGTTTGCTAGGGGTTCTATAACAAAATACCACGGATTGGGTGCCTTAGACAACAGAAATGTATTTTCTCATAGCTTTAGAGGCAAGAAGTCCAAAATCGAGATGTCAGCAGGTTTAACTTCTGAAGCCTCTCTTCTTGGCTTCCAGATGGACACCTTCTTGCTGTGTCTTCTCATGGCCTTTTATGTGTGTATCCCTGGTGTCTTGTGTCCAAATTTTCTCTTCTTATAAAGACACCAGTCAGATTAGATTAGGACCCACCCTAATGGCCTCGTTTTAATTTAATTACCTCTATAATGACCTTATATCTAAACACAGGCACATTCTGAGGTACTGAGGTTTAGGACTTCAACATATAAATTTGGGAGGACACAATTCAGCCCATAATATTGGGGAACAAGGTGAAACAGGCTTTTTTTCCCACTAAATATTGAATGAGGGATAGAGCAAGGTCATTTAAATATCAAGGGGAGGTGTAACTCCACAAAGATTGGGTATTTTTTAGGTAACTGGCTGTTTTGTTCCATTAGTTACTCTCACTTGTGAATATTTACAGAAGGTTAATAGAACAGCACAACTTTCTTTAATCCCAATAACATACTTATTATCCAGTTTTGCCATATTTCCTATCATTTTTATAAAGTTGAAGCTTGTAAGATTATTTCATTTGAATGAACAAACATAAGAAGAAGAGAGAAATAGTTGTTTCCACAATTCACAACTTGTGTATTACAGTATAAAATATTAAAAAAAAGTTTTATAGGCTTTTTGAGAATAAACAAGAAAACCAAAGAACATGAAACTAAAACTGTGGGACATTATTTGGGGAAGAGTGAATCCTAAGGATCATGTTAATAAACCACTAAAATTCTTAGTGAATCACCAAGGAGCCTATAAAAATTAAACTTATTTAATAAGCTTGATTTCTTCTTTGATGCTGACTATACAAAATTAAATGATTTATAAAGATTTTTAAAGTTTCTAAAATGTATTATTTATCTTAAGCTTTACTCTCTAAAGTCATATTTCTCCTTCCAGTAATTTAAAATTTTTATTAATTGAGTAATATAAGCAATCTGTACTGAGTTCAGGTGTATAAACGTAAAAACTACTTGGGAAAATTACATTATCTATATCTACTCTGGGCTCTGCCAGTCACCAGTTGATTAAGCTCCTTTTTATTCATCTTCATTAAGTATAATATGATTCTTTCATCCTTTCAAAGCACTTTGTTACTGATATACATAGAAGAAGTTGTAGCATTTGTTTAGTTGCTCCTTTGGTCACAAAATTTTATTACTTAGTATAAAATAATATATTTCTGTATATGAGGGGAGGGACATTTAATTATGACTTTATACACTTTTTTGCTATTTGAAAAATTTATAATGTGCATATATAACTAATAATAAAAATATTATATACCTCATAACATATCCAGACTAGCTGACAATCCCTTCAATTAATTTAAATCTGTGGTCATATATGTGCTAAGATAGTTAGTATTTTCTAAATGGGATCCATGTCAAAATGATAATAATGGATTAAAAATTGATGCTGAGTAAGATAAAAGATCAACGCAGTAATATCATTTTTGCCAACTCTTAGTGTACTTCTATGGTAAAGCTATACTTAATTGCCAATAACAGTGAACTAATTAAACAATAGAAGTTTATTAAATGTATAATTTCTAAGAGATATGTGACTATATCCAAAAAGGGTTATTTAGACTTAATCAAATATCTAATATTTTATTAACCAAATATGTGGCCAGGAGATACAATTTATTCTTAATGAAAAAATAATTCATCATTGGCTTGCATTTGCCTTGGTTTTAACCTTTCCCCAATGTATAATGCAAAATATGTAAAGAAAAATGATTGAATTTACTACAAATTTAGAAATTGCATTGTAATACATGTTAAATGATGGAGGAAAAGTGTCCCATCAATACAAATGTATTTTTTAAAAGCAAAAGTAAGTTTTATCTATCTATTCCTGGCTAAAGTCTGCCAATTTTCCAGTTTTCTACTTCAATGTCACTTCTTCAGGGAAGCAATCCATAGCACCATAGACAATGGGAGGCTCACTTTTCTGGTCTTCTTACACATGGTATTTTTCCTTCATAACACTTAGCATAAATTATTACATAAATTTATAATTATTTGCTTAATGGACCTCCACTTTAATTAACAGGGACCCTGTTTATTCTGTTCATCATTGTGTCCCTAACATTCATCAAAATGTCTTGTGGATAGTAAAAAACCTATAAATACTTGTCGAATGAGCAATTAAAGATATTAATGCCAGTTCTAATACACCATCATCAGTCATCTTGACCCAATTTCTTACTTTCATAAGGTTATTTTAATAAGTGGTGCTCAATTGAAGTATTGTCCTCCATCAAGGGGACATTTGACAGTGTAAACACATTTAGTAGTCACAAATGGTGAAGAGTTTCTACTGGCAACTACAAGATAGAGGTCAGGTATGCTGATGAACACCTTACAATGCACAGGGCAACCTCCACAACAGCCCCAGGCCAAAATATCAATAGTGCTAAGGTTGAGAAACCCTGGATGAGATTAAGAGTTTTTTTGGTTTTTTTTTTCAGTTGAGGTCAGGTTCAGGTAATAGGATACAAATATCAATAAGTTTAATTGAAAGATTATTAAACTCACTTGTTTCTTGAGAAATATTTCATTTCTATTATCATTGTATATATATATATATATATATATATATACATATATATATAATATACTTTCAAAATTCATAAACAGAATTCATGGGTCACAAGCACAATAGCTAGTATCTTAATTCTTAGAGAATTTATTTCTAAGAATTTATGACAGCTCATAGGAAGGAGAAATATGAAGGTTAATTTACCTAAAGAAAAATCACTAAGTAATGATACCTTTTTCGTTGACTTAATCCAAGATATCAAAGCAATACAGTTTTTTCAAAAGTTACCTTCAGTGGGTAATAGTTTAGTTTAAATTTTTTTTTTAATTACTTCAATCATCTATTCTCAGCCTAAATGAAAGAAACAATATGATTATTTCATTTGGTTCCTTGCAAATATTGAGGTATAAAAGGCTGTTTATTTAGAGAAGCAATTTGTAAAAGTTATTAAACTGGTTATTGGACAAATCTATATATGTATAACTAAAATATTCCATTGGTGTAATTATTCAAGGTTGGCTGTCATAATGACAAAGCTGAGGATGTGTTTTCAACGTTTCTCCTCTGCAGAACAGAGTCCCTTATAAAGATATGTGTCAGAAATGAGCTCTACCTACCATTATAAGCCTTATTAAATTCAGGTATACTTGGAAAGGCAAAATCTGAAAATTGTGTAATGTCTATTTATTGGAGAATATTGGGTGAGAAGTCTGACAAAATATTTTAAAATATCCAACTAGGAAAATTGACTCTTTCTTTATAGATTGAGAACACTTGCTAGCCATACAAAATTAACCCCAGTTTTCATTAAAAAGGTCTGTGGCTGAATTTATCAAAATTTCTATTTCCCTACTCCTCATTCTCTTTTTTCTCATCAATGTAAAATTCCCAATCGGTCTTGACTTTCAATATTTTCTAATGGTTTATAGGAATTAGCATAATAGGTATAATATCCCGTACACTAATAATATTTTCCTTATAAAGCATGGGCTAAGCTTATATCAGTACTAAATTTATATTTCCAAGGAGAGGTAATAGAACATGTCCTGACAGTGTGTGTTTTCTTAGATACTATCAGAAATTATATTTAGTATTATTAAAAAATATTTAGGAATTTTTATTACTCCAATCTATCTCCATACTAAGAAACTTTGTTGACATAAGTGGGATTATAATTAATTGAAGAATATTAAATTGAGCTCTTTCTTGTTCTATTTGACACAGATGAGGTGGGGATGGAAGAGAGAGACAGTCAGGTGTTTCCAAACACATTTGCACTAAGTTATGTTATTTATCCCAATGCTGAGTTTATTTATTATTCTTTTTATTGAGTTATAGCTGATGTGTAACATTATATAAGTTATAGGTGTACAATATAGTGATTCATGATTTTTAAAGGTTATACTCCATTTACAGTTATTATAAAGTATTGGCTATATTCCCTGTGGTGTACAACATATCCTTGTAGCTTATTTGATACATAATAGTTTGTACTTCTTAATCCCCTACCTCTATTTTGCCCCTCCATCCTTCCCTCTCCCCACTGGTAACCACTAGTTTGTTCTCTATATCTGTGAATTTGCTTTTTCTTTGGTTATATTCACTAGTTTATTGTGTTTTTAAGAGTCCACATATAAGTGATATCATACAGTATTTGTCTTTCTCTGTCTGACTTATTTAACTTAGCATAATACCCTCCATGTCCATCCATGTTGCTGCAAATGGCAAAATTTCATTCTTTTTTATGGCTGACTAGTATCCCATTGTGTATATATATATATACCACATCATTTTTATACATGCATCTGTTGATGGAAACTTAGGTTGCTTCTATATCTTGGCAATTGTAAATAACGCTGCTATGAAGATTGGGGTGCATGTATCTTTTTGAATTAGTGTTTTTGTTTTTTTCAGAAATATACCCAGGAGCAGAATTGCTGGGTCATATGGGTACTTCTATGAATTCAGTAAAGTTGCAGGATACAAACTTAAAATGCAGTAATCTGTTGCATTTCTATACACTAACAATGAACTATCAGAAAGAGAAATTAAGGAAAAAACCCTGTTTACCATATCATAAAAAGAATAAAATACCTGGGAATAAACCTATCTAAGTATATAAAAGACCTGTACTCAGAACACTATAAGACACTTATAAAATAAATTGAAAACCACACAAACAGATGGAAAGATATACCATGTTCTTGAATTGGAAGAATTAACATTGTTAAAATGACCATACTACCCAAAGCAATCTACAGATTCAATTCAATCCCTGTCAAAATACCAATGACATTTTTCATGGAACTAGAAAAAATAATTTTAAAATTTGTATGGAAACACAAAGACCCGAGATAACCAACACAAACTTAAAAAAAGGACAGAGAAGGAAAAATCACACACCTTGACTTCATACTACACTATGAAGCTACAATAATCAAAACAGTATGGTACTCTATTTTAGTTTCTGGGCATATACCTGGAAAAGACAAAAACTCTAATTCGAAAAGGTACATGCACCCCAATGTTCATAGAAACATTATTTACAATAGCCAAGACATAGAAGCAACTTAAATATCCATTGACAGATGAATGGATAAAGAAGATGTGGTATATATATATATATATATATATATATATATATATATATATATATATTTCAATAAAAAAACAGTATGGTACTGGCCTGAAAACAGACACATAGATAAATAGAAAAGAATACAGAGCCCAGAGATAAACCCGCATACTTATGATCAATTAATCTACAACAAAGGAGGCAAGAATATACAATGGAGAAAAGAAAGTCTCTTCAATAAGTGGTGCTGGAAAAACTGGACAGCTACATGTAAAAGAGTGAAATTAGAACATTCTCTAATACCATATACAGAAATAAACTCAAAATGGATTAAAGACCTAAATGTAAGACTGGAAACCATAAAATACCTAGAGGAAAACATAGGCAGAATACTCTTTGACATAGATCGCAGAAAGATCTTTTTGAATCTGTCCCCTAAAGCAAAGGAAATAAAAGCAAAAATAAACAAACAGAGCCTAATTAAACTTAAAAGCTTTTGCACAGCATAGGAAACCATCAACAAAACAAAAAGTCAACCTACTGAATGGGAGAAGATGTTTGCAAATGATATGACCAATAAGGAGTTAATATCCAACATATATAAACAGCTCATAGAACTCAACATCAAAAAAAAGAAAACAAATACCTGATTAAAAAATGGGCAGAAGAACTGAGTAGACATTTTTCCGAAGAGGAAATGCGGATGGTCAACAGGCACATTAAAAGATGCTCAAAAAAAAAAAAAAAAAAAAAGATGCTCAAGATCGCTAATCATCAGGGAAGCACAATTCAAAGCCACAATGAGATATCACTTCACACCTGTCATAATGGCTATCATCAAAAATAACACAAATAACAAATGTTGGTGAAGATGTGGAGAAAAGGTAACCCTTACACACTGTTGGTGGGAATGTTAATTGGTACAGCACTATGGAAAACAGTATGGAGGTTTCTCAAAAAACTAAAAATAGAGCTAGGGTTTCTTCGTAGTATATTCCACAATGTAAGTCTCAATTCTACTCTTACCCTCCCTCTATCAGCACCACTACGTATCTTTTAAAAGTATCTTCCATATTTTTCTATACTCCAACTTATTTCAATGGCATTTATTCCCAGTTTTCAAGAAACAATTTGTTCCTTGACAATGCATTTGATAATCTGAAATATCTCCATCCTTGACAAAAAATTAAAAGAGTTTGTTAAAGACCAATCTTAAAAGTTTAAAATATTTTACAGCTGGAGCTTCTAAAGAAAATTATCATATTAGATTAATAATAGTAATAATACTTGTGAAAATAAAAGTAAGACTAACACTTTTAGTAAGACATCTTAGAAAAAATAGATGTACATGTGCATGTGGATAAACATAACAATTCGTTTTAGATATCATTTAATCCATTTACATTTAAGGTAATTTTTGATATGTATGTTCCTATTCCCATTTTCTTAAATGTTTTGGGTTTGTTATTGTAGGTGTTTTCCTTCTCTTGTGTTTCTTGCCTAGAGAAGTTCCTTTAGCATTTGTTGTAAAGCTGGTTTGGTGGTGCTGAACTCTCTCAGCTTCTGCTTCTCTGTAAAGGTTTTAATTTCTCCATCAAATCTGAATGAGATCCTTGCTGGGTAGAGTAATCTTGGTTGTAGGTTTTTCTCCTTCATCACTTTAAATATGTCCTGCCCCTCCCTTCTGGCTTGCAGAGTTTCTGCTGAAAGACCAGCTGTTAACGTTATGGGGATTCCCTTGTGTGTTATTTGTTGTTTTTCCCTTGCTGCTTTTAATATGTTTTCTTTATATTTAATTTTTGATAGTTTGATTAATATGTGTCTTGGTGTGTTTCTCCTTGGATTTATCCTGTATTGGACTCTCTGTGCTTCCAGGACTTGATTAACTATTTCCTTTCCCATATTAGGGAAGTTTTCAACTATAATTTCTTCAAATATTTTCTCAGTCCCTTTCTTTTTCTATGAAATTACTACTTTCTTACAATACTTTCCTGAGGTAATACCTACTACATGTAGGTTTTAGTACAGACAATGGTCTATGCGTTCTTGTTTGCTTATTTGACCTAGAAATAGCCTTAAGGTGAAACTTTTTTTCCCTACCCTTACACTAGTGAGTGTGCTACTTAAATATGACATATTGTTTTCATCTCTGTTTTGATTATGCTATGCTTTCTCCCTTACAGCACTGTGTTCCTAATCACAAGATTTATGATAATTTCCCCCTGATATAGCATTTTTAAATTTAAGTTTTCTTTCTGACATTATAAAAAGAAGATGTGCTTATTGTATGTGTGTGTATGTACTTATTATTGAGGCATCACCAAACCCTGAACAAATATCAGTAAGATATGATGGTACACAGTTCAAGAGAAAACTTTTATAAAAGAGAAAACCAAAATTAAGTGCTCTCATTTTGTCTAGGAAATGATGACACAACCTAATTTGCACATTTTATAGAGGCAAAGAAAATATTTGAAATCAATATTATATCAAAAGTTATATTTTTATAAACCATTACTGAAGAGCTACCATTTGCAAGATACTATTTTAAACTTCCCACCCCCACTCTCGGACACACAATTTGATTTGAAATAACGCTATGTTATTTTCTGATTTTTCTCAAGGTATGTACTGACGTTCTCAAACTGAATTTGCATTTCCTTTCACCTAAAAATTAACACATATATAGTATAGCACTTCTTAGGAGGAGGCAGGGAACATTGAAGAATTAGAGATAGGATAGGATAACTCCAAAAATGTTGGAATCGCTGATTTACTAGTAAATCATGTTGGATGATAGGTCCTTCAGAAATGAATATGACATTAACCAAATAATTATTTGGCCGTTGCAAGTATATAGGGAAATAAATGATTCAGAGACTTGGCGGTAGGCTCCTAAGCCTGCTGCTTCTCTAGGTCACTGGACCAAATTAGGTTTGAGTTAGGTATTCAATAGTAAGTTTCTACTATTAGAGAGCTGTTGATTCCCTGATGTAAAATAAGTGCCTTAGTAAAGAATTAGATGGAAAAATCAGGGGGAAGAAGAGCTTTATTTATACAACAGATATATCTTAAGTCAGTACCTCTCAAACTTGAGCATGCATCAGAGTCACTGGGTTTAAATAAACCAGGTTTATTTATTTAACCTAGTTTAAATAAAAATTGTTGGACCCAACTCCCAGAGTTTATGATACAGTAGATCCGGGGTGAGGCCCAATAATTTTCATTTCTAAAAAGTTCCTAGGTGATCTCCTTCTGGAGATAGTCAATATATGTTAAGCTCATACTACATAAACTTAGGAGTCAGCATAAAATGGTAAAGGGCCAACAGTGTTGCTCTAGAAACAAAACAAAACTTAATGGCCTTATTTGGCAATATGCGTGAAGCAGATTAAGAAGTCAAAACATGCCAAAATAGAAGTTCAATCTGACTATCTAGCAGTCTGCCATATGCTATAGGTGGAATAAAGGATGAAGTGTTAGGAAAATATTCAGGACTAAGATAAGGAAGGCAAAGAACTGGACCATGTGCCCAGGAATATTGGCTGTGGTAGGAAAGAACAGCTTTCTATATCATCAAAACAGAAAATGTATAGAAGTAAGAAAGTAGCAAAAACAGACTTTAAAAAATGTTCTCCCATT
Source organism: Balaenoptera musculus (assembly GCF_009873245.2). NCBI lineage: Eukaryota > Metazoa > Chordata > Mammalia > Artiodactyla > Balaenopteridae > Balaenoptera > Balaenoptera musculus. Next base: position 71,946,896 of record NC_045806.1, on the reverse strand, counting down.
CTTCCATCTAATTATTTACTAAGGCACTATTTAGGTCCATTTATACCTGAATTTAAAAATGAGGTATATAGGAGTAGGACGGAATGGGAACTAACATTTACTGAACTCTAAATATTTGCCAAGTGTCTTGTATAAGTGATTTCATTTGTATATATGTATATACTTTTGTATATATGAGCCCTCATGATAATCTTATGAGGTGGTTATTATCCCTATTGAGAGATGCATAAGTGGAAGTATATCAAGGTAAAATAATTTGGCCAAAGGAAACAGAACAACAGAAAGGGAAAGCATATTATCCAATTAATATGATCTCAAGCTATTTAATGACCTATTATATCCAAAAATATCAGTTTTGAAAGCTAATCCATAAAAAGTTATGTGACTAAAATCTTTTCTCTTCCTTAGAGCTCACAGGTATCCCTTTAATTTTATTTAGATTCACTCAGTAACTTTTCTATAATTTTTGTACATGACACACTAGTATATTCATATGTCAAATAAGCAAGTTGCAAAACTGTAGAAAAGTGGGCAGGCTCAAGCCTCTTTTACTTTACACCCTGACCAGCTGGCTCACTAGTCCCTGCTGTTTCTTTGAGGTATCAAGGTGTATAAACCTTGGGCTCAAAATAAAATTATTTTCTTTGCTCTATAGCTACATGAACTATGACCAGGTTAGTCCCTTAGTTTCTGATCCAACACCTCTTTAATTAGTTTATTTTTCTTAGACTTTCTTTTCTTAGATACAAGTCTCCCTATTAGTTCCCTAAGAGCTTTATGCTCTTAATCCCTTATCTAATTTCTGGTTAGTTGATATACTACCAAAGGCTGCAAAATAGATCAAATATCATCTTTTCTTCCCCAATATATTTTATCAAACAAGTTCCATATATCACATTCTTGCCTCTTGTCCAGAGTTAATGAGTATATCTTATAACCTTTCAGTCTATTTTAACAAAATAGGGAATTAAAATTTTATGTGTGAACTACAATTATCTACAGGGAATCATGTGTTACAATATAATTTAAGAGGAAAAGTAATAATTGACAAGCACTTTTTATCTACATTAGCATTTCTTATACTGTGACCCATAAGCATTTAATAAGTATTCTTGGTTGGGGTGTTTTCAGTGATTGAATAGGAAGCACTGATTGAATTGGAAACAAAATTTAAAAGGTCTCTTTATTGGAGCACTTATTGGGATATTAAATATGCAAACATACATTGCAAAACTCTAAGAGGTATTATAACAAGCAGCATTCCTCAAGTTTATTTGAGCACAGACTTATTTTTCTCTGAAATTCTAATAAAGTTTTACAGAATACAGTTGGAAAACTCCTGCCTATACCATTCAGTTGAAATAATTTTTAAACATTGTTTATTATTATCTAACCATTTTGTATATTTTATATTTCTTGCTTCTCAAATAAGACCATAAGATATTTCTTAGATAAAAGGACATATAAACTTTCTTCTGTTTCCCCATTACTGCAGAGTAATTTGTTGTACAGTGATTATGGCACTTAATATCTAGAACCTGAATGATTTCACAAACTGTTCAGTTAATTGTATTTTAAAAGCTGTTTATGTTGGCCTTTTTATGCTAGAGCAAAAAATACTTAAGAGTAGCAGGAATTGAGGGACTTCCAGCATGACAGTAAGGTGAGTTCCATGGATCCACTTCCATGAAAAACTATTGAAAATTATTAAAACAAACAAAAACAACCATTTTAAGTCTCTGGGAATGGAGCTAAGGACATACAGTAATAAAGAAGCATGTACTCAAGAAAATCTATTACTTTGTACTAAGAACAGGAAGAGTCTGGTATTTGAACAAAGACTCCCTCCCTACTGCCTTCCAATTCAGCAATTCGGAAATTCCACTCTACACTTCTGAGGCAAAGAACATAAGATTCGCTCTCCCCTAAGCTCTCAATAGGAGGGCTATCTTCTTGAGAGGAGCAAGATATCTCCATTTATTATCCTGTTCCCAGACTCGTATTGCAGAGGCCAAGTTCTGGGCAAGTGTGGCAGAGAGGTGGGGGATTCTTTTGCTGAGATTCTAATCATTAGGTAGAGGTTCTACCAATGGGTGTGGTCCACTAATAATACTGGCACCCCAACTGTCCTTGCTGTGCCTTTTGAATCAGTGGTTCCATGCTGAATAAACACAATGATATTCACAGACATATCATGCTAAAAAAGATGAGCACCAAAGTCAAGAAGAAAATCTTGAAAGCAACAAGAGAAAAATAAGTAGTCACTTAAAGTGAACTTCAATAAGATTAACAACTGCTTTCTCATCAGAAATAATGGAAGCCAGAAAGCAGTAGAATAACATATTCCAAATGATTAAGAAAAAATCTGTCAATCAAGAATAAAATATCCAGTAAATCTATCTTATAAAACAGAAGGTGAAATAAAGAAATGATCAGATAAACAAAAGCTGAAGGAATATGTTGCTAGCAAGCCCAAATCACAAGAAATACTAGAGGAATTTTTGTCAGGATACAAGGAAATGACATAAAACAGTAATTCTAATCCACATGAAGGTGAAAGAGAATTATTTCCTTTGTAAATTATAATTACAAAGATAATTATGCAATTATAGAAAACAATATAATTTCACATGTTTGCATTCCTTCTCTAAAATTGATTTTAAAAGCAATTATACAAAACAGTATGCATGCAATGTATTGTTAGGCCTATAAAATATAAAAACATTTGCCAATAACAGTGCAAAGGAGGTTGTTCAAGGCAAAGATGTATTGGCCTAAGGAAATTAATCCAAATGTTAACAAAAATCCCCAAAAACCAATGAAGAGAACCGGAAATAAATAAGAAGGTTAATATAACAAAAACTTTAAATATACACTTGCTCTACTTTCACCTATCAGATTATTTAAAAGGCATAAATTACATAGAATAATAATTATAAGCATATATTATTGGATTTGTAGCATTTATAGATGTTATATACATGACAGTAATACCAAAAACAAGGGTGAAAGAATAGAGCTGTATAAGAGTAATGTTTCTATAGCTCACTAGAATTAAGTTAGTGTAAATCAGAGGCTGATTCTAATAAGTTTAGAAGTATATGATAAGCTCTAGAATAAAAACTAAAGAAATAACTCATAAATATAGTGAAAAATCATTAAATGTAAATGCTACAATAAAAAATATTCACCTAACAAAAAAGTAAAGGAGGAATATAGGAAGAAAACAACATGACCATACAGAAAACAAAACACATAATGGCAGAAAATAAATCCAAATATATCAACAATAACATTAAATGTGAATGGATTAAATAATTCAATCAAAGGTAAAGACTGTTAGGGTAAGAAAGCAAGATCAACTATATGTTGTCTGCACATCTTTGATTCAAAGATGCAAATAGATGGAAAGTAAAAGAATGAAAAAATATATATCATGCAAATAACAACTACAAGGATACTGGTATACCTATAGCAACATATAATAAAAGATATTTTAAAATAAAAATTTTACTAGAGATAAAGAAAGACATTTGAAAATGATAAAGGGCCAATCCATCAGGAAGATATAACAACTGTAAACATGAGCAACTAATAACAAAGCACCAAAATACAGGAAGCAAAAACTGGCATAAATGAAAGAGGAATGGACAATTCAGTGGTAATAGGTGGAGATTTAAATACCCACTTTCAGTAGTGGATAGAACACCTGTACAGAAGATCAACAGGAACTAGAAGAACTGAAAAACACTATAAACAAACCAGACCTAATATATATATATATATATATATATATATATATATATATATATATATATATATATATATATATATAAAACTCTACTCAAAAACCAATATACATTCTTCTCAAGTATAAATGGAACATTCTCTAGATAAAACATATATTAGGCCATAAAAACTAAATAAATTTAAAATAATTTAAATAATTCAAAATATGTTCTTCAAAGACCATGAAATGCAATTAGATATCAACAACAGAAAGAACTTTGGGAAACTCACAAATATGTGCAAATACATAATGAATAATTAACCATTGAAAATTGCAAAGGAAATTTCAAAAATATATTGAGAATAATGAAAAAGATACAACATACCAAAACATATGTGATGCAGCTAAAACAATGCTTAAATGGGAATTTATAGGTGTAAATGCTTATATTCAGAATGAAGACAAATCTCCAATCAATAACCCAACCTTCCACCTTAAGACAGTGGAAAAAGAAGAAAGAACAAGCTTAAAGCCAACAGAAAGAAGGAAATAATAAAAATTAGAGCATAACAATGAAAAGAGAATAGAAAAATAACAGAAAAATCGATGAAATCAGAAGCTTGTTCTTTGAAAATATCAATAAACTTGACAAACCTTTAGCTACACTGACAAAGAAAAAAGAGAGAAGACCCAAATTACTAGAATCAGAAATAGGGGAGATTACTACTGACCTTATAGAAATGAAATGTAGTATAAAGCACTACTATGAACAATTATGCCAATTAATTATCTAATTTAGATGAAATGGGCAAACTCGTAAAAAGAAACTACTGAAACTGACAGAAAAAATAGACAAAGTGAATAGACTTACAACAAGTAAGGAGACTAAATTGTCAATAATAATGTTAATAATAGTAAACTACCCACAAAGGAAAGCCCAAGACAAGATGGCTTCAACAATTCAGTACTGTATTCTACAAAATATTCAAGGAAGAATTAATGCTAATTTTTCATAAACTCTTTCAACAATTAAAAGAAAGCTCTTTCCTACTCATTCTAAGAAGCCAGTATTACCCTGATACCAATGCACAACAGAAACATCTCAAGGAATGAAAACTAATGACAAATACTTACTATGTATATGGACACAAATCCTCAACAAAATACTAGCAAACTTAATCCAGCATATATAAAAAGTATCATACATAATGAACTAGTTGGATTTATTTCAGTAATGAAAGATTGTTATAATGTCTGAAGATAAATGTGATACACTATACTAATGAAATAAAAAATAAAACCACCTGGTCATTTCAAGAGACACAGAGAAAGCATTTTGGCAAAATCTAACACTCTACCAGGTTCCAGCCAACATTAGGCAAGAAAAAGAAACATAAAGCATATAAAATAGAAAGGTAGAAGGGAAACTATCACTATTCACAGATTAAAATCCTAAAGAATACACTAAAAAACTATTAATACTCATAATAGTGTTCAACAAGATTGCAGGATAGAATATCAGTATACAAATATCAACTATACAAATGCAATGAAAATCCGAAAATTCAATTAAGAAAACAATTCAATTTATAATTGCATTAAAATAGTAAAATACCTAGGAATACAATCAACAAAGAAAATGCATTACTTATACTTTGAAAAGTACAAAAGATTTTTGAAAGAAATTAAAGAATATCTAAATAAATAGAAAAATATCCCATGTTCAGGAATCAGAAGATGTCATATTGTTAAGATGGCAATAATTCCCAAATTGATCTATATAGTCAACACAATTCTTATGAGAATTCCCTTTTTTAAATAGAAATTGACAAGGTGATTTTAAAATTAATATGGAATCACAAGAGACTCAGTATGGCCAAAACAATCTCCATAAAGAAGAACAAATTAGGAGGAATCACACTTCTCAGTTTCAAAACTTTACTACAGAGCAATGGTAATCAAGACAGTGTGCTACTGAAATAGAGATAAATATATTGGTCAATAGAATAAAATTGAGAATCCAGCAGTAAATCATGTACCTATGGTCAACCAAGTTTTGACCAGGATAACTAGACAATTCAAGGGAGAAAGAACAATCTTTTCAACAAATGGTGTTATGACACTGGATAGTCACATGCAAAAAAAAAAAAAGACAGATACCTACATGTAAGAGCTACAAATACAAAACTCATAAAAAATATGGATAAATCTTCAAGACCTCGGATTTGGCAATGGATTCTTATACATGACACCAAAAGTAGGTGCAACAAAAGACAAATTGGACTTCATCAACACTTAAAACTTTTTGCTTCCAAGGACACTATCATGAAAGAAAAAGATAACCTACAGAATGGGAAAAATATTTGCAAATAATATATCTGATATGGGACTTGTAACTAGAATACAAAGAACTACTGCAATTGAATAATAAAAAGAAAATACCCAATTTAAAAATTTAAAAATGGTGAAGTGACATCAAAATGGTTACATAGGTTGTTCCAGACTTCAGACCTCCTCACAAGAAGACTAACTTAGCAACTATCTATAGGTAAGACATCAGTCCAAAAATCCCAGAACCCAGGGGTGAGGCTGAAGCAACCCCCTGGACCACAGAGACTTAGTGCATTAGAAGGGTAAATGGAATGACTACACTCTGACCACATTGCCCCTCCACCAAGCCAACAAACTGCCTCAACAAGAGTCCCCCTGGGCTTATATTTTCTCCAGTGGTAAAAATAAAGAGCCCAAGGTGGCCATCTAGGTCCCCCAGAATTCCAGTGAGTTTCCCAGGAAGTCTACTTGGGTCTTGCCTCACAGGGATCACTGGGGAAATCTGTGGGGTTTGACCACTAAAGATCAAATAGAAAGGGAGAAAGGGGGCGGGGCTTACAGAAATTAGTGCTTAGATCTTGGCAGACTGCATTCTTCCTAACAGCTGCACCAGAGTGGCAGTATCAGCCAGTGGCTCTGCCCATCTGCACAGCCACGCTGGTTTGGGCTTCCTGGCTTGGGTCACCATCCAGTGAATTGTGCTAGCCCTGGAGCTTGTTTTACGGTCCCCCCAGGACAGGGAACACCATTTGAAGTCCCACTTGCTGCTGAATATAGCTCTTAGACCTGCTGACCAGGAAGCATAACCAGAGAAACGTAGCAGCTACATAGCCCATTCTACAGCCACACTTGCAGCAGCACACTACCAGAAAGCCCAGCCAAAGACTGCCTATCTACAGAGCCAACCTAGTGGCCCTGTCTGGCTGGAGAGCACACTGGGCTGTTCTGCTTGGTTAGGTCACCAGCCAGTGAGCCACGCTGGCCATGGAGCTAAATTTAAAACCCTGCCCCAGCAAGGAACCATATACAAAGCCCTACCTATTACTGGGTATAGCCTCCAGTCGCCCCAACCATGAAGCCTGACCAGAGAATCTGGGAAGATGCTTGGACAAGAAACCAAGCCAGCAGTCCTGCTCAGTTCTGAAGTAGAGCCTCTGGACATTCATAACCTGGGAGCCTCAACATTGCCCTTGGACAGCCTTGGAACCCAACTTACAGTGCCACCCAGTCATGGAACCCAGTCAACAGACATGACCTCAGCAGAACCCAGCCGAATGGCTGAACACGGCCTGTAGCCTCACCCAGGGAAGGTTACAGCTGGACAGCCCTCCCTACCAAAAATCCCAGCCAGTGACCTTGCCCAACAGCAGAGCACAGCCAGCAACCTACCTACATGAAGCCTAGCCTGAGACCCTGCCAAGCTACAGGGCATAGTCTGTATCCCTGCTTGATGGCACATCACAGCCTTAGTCCTGTCAGAACATAAAGCTTTGCATGTAGCTAGTGTCCCCACCTGAACATGGAGAAGAACCAGCACCCTGCTTGGTCAGGAAGGCCACCCAGCAGCCCTGCTTGAACGTGGAGCCCAGCTATCAGGCCCAGCAAACCATACAGTCCAGCCAGCAGTACCCAATGGGGAAAGGATAGTCTCTTCAATAAATTATGTTGAACAAACTGAATAATCAGGTGCATAAGAATGAAATTGGACCCCTATCTTACACCATTCACAAAAATCAACTCAAAATGAATTAAAGACCTCAAGTTATATCCTGAAACCATAAAATTCCTAGAAGAAGACATAATGAGAAAGCTCCTTGATGTTGGCCTTGGCAGTGAATTTTTGGAATGACTTCAAAAGCATAAGCAACAAAAGGAAAAACAAATATGTGGGACTACATCAGACTAAAAACTTCTGCACAGGAAAAGAATAATCAAAATGAAAAGGTAACCTACGGAATGGAAGAAAACATTTGCAAACCATACTTTTGATAAGGGGTTAATATCCAAAATATATAAGGGACTCATACAACTCAATAACAAAAAACTCCCAATAATCCAATTTAAAAATGGGCAGAGGAACTGAGTAGACATTTTGCAAATAAGACATACAAATGGCCAATAGGTACATGAAAAGATGCCCGACATCACTAAGCATCAGGGAAATGTAAATCAAAATCACAATGAGAGACCAACTCACACATTATGGAATTGTTATTATCAAAAAGACAAGACATAACAAATATTGTCAAAGATACTGAGAAAAAGGGAACCCCGGTGTACTTTTGGTGGGAGTATAAATTGGTACAGTCTCTATGGAAAACAGTACAGAGTTTCCTCAAAACACTTAAAATAGAACTACCATAAGATCCAGCAATCCGACTTCTTGATGATATATCCAAAGGAAGTGAAATCAGTAATCAAGGAGATATCTGCAACCCCATGTTCACTGCAGCATTATTCACAATTGGCAAGACACAGAAACAATCTAAACGTCCATTTATGGATGAATGAACAAAGAAGGTGTGGTATATATATATATGTGTGTGTGTATATATATATATATATATACACACATATATATCTATTAATATACTAAAAAGCATTGTACACTGTAAATAAATTGTATGATCTCTGAATTATATCTCATTAAAGCTATTTTTAAAAAGAAAACACATGCAAATGCAACAAAAACGAAAAGAGTAGCAAGAATCTACTCCAAAAAATGTAAATGCCATGAAAATCCCATACGTTTTTACAGCCCTGTCCATCAATCTTAAGAAAAATTGCCTACAAGATATGGGTCACTTGACTAAATGAATAATGCCAGTCAATAGCCTCAGAGGATAGAATAAATTTCATCTTGGACAGCTCCATCATTTCAGTCATAGACATCTTCCATGAAGTGGATGTTAGAGACTTGACAAAAGCAGGTTTAATGCTCAAGGTTATTCTTTCATTCCAAATCCAAATCCCAAAACTTAACATTTATGCAAATATCTATTTATTGTACACTATCAACTGAAATTTTATCTAGAATTAGGAAGCCCCAGATAGATCAATATTTTGGCAGAGAATGAAAATGAAATGTTACTGAGAAAGCTGCACAAGGTTTCCTAAAATTGTTGTTTAAAGCTTGGTCTAATATTTTAGACTGGTGGACACATATACAATGTCAATGCAACTTCTTTAAGGACCCAGAAATGGTATATGAATATGGTGCCATATTTCCCCACGTAAGAAGCAGGGATGGAAGAAAGGGGAAAGACATGTGAAGAAGAAGGGAGAGTTAGATTACTCTGACTACATTACATGTACAAGGTAATATTTATTTATTATTTAGTGTTCAGTATAATCTTTCTATGTTGTATTGTTACTTTCATTTCAATGGCTGGTTAACCCAATTACCATCACTTAAACTGCCCAACGTTCACTTAGTTAAATGGTGGAACGGAGATACATGGTACTAGGTCTGTCTGAATCCAAACTGCTCTTTCTTACATATATCTACTGCTACATAATCCTTCACAATCAAATTTGATTAAAAGAATCAATATTGTTACAATGACTATACTATCTAAGGCAATCTACAGATTCAATGAAACCCATATCAAATTACCAATAGCATTTTTCACAGAGCTAGAACAAAAATCTTAAAATTTGTATGGAGACACAAAAGATCCAGAATAGCCAAATCAATCTTGAGAAAGAAAAACGGAACTGGAGGAATCATGGTCCCTGATTTCAGACTATACTACAAAGGTACAGTAATCGAAAGAGTATGGTTCTGGCACAAAAACAGAAATATAGACCAATGGAACAGGATAGAAACTCCACATATAAACACACACACCTATAGTCAGCAAAAGAGGCAAGAATATACAATGGAGAAAAGACAGTCTCTTCAGTAAGTGGTGTTGGGAAAACTAGACAACTACATGTAAAAGAATGAAATTAGAACACTCCCTAACACCATACACAAAAATAAACTCAAAATGGATTAAACACCTAAATGTAAGGTCGGATCCTATAAAACTATTACAGGAAAACATAGGCAGAACACTCTTTGACATACATCACAGCAAGACCTTTTTTGATGTACCTTCCAGAGTAATAAAAATAAAATCAAAAATAAACAAATAGGATCTAATTAAATTTAAAAGCTTTTGAACAGCAAAGGGAACCATAAACAAAACAAAAACACAACCCTCAGAATGGGAGAAAATATTTTCAAACAAGGGATTAATCTCCAAAATATACAAACAGCTCATGCAGCTCAATATCAAAAAGAACAAACAACCCAATCAAAAATAGGCAGAAGATCTAAATAGACATTTCTCCAAAGAAGACATACAGATGGCTAAAAAGTACATGAAAAGATGCTCAACATCACTAATTATCAGAGAAATGCAAATCAAAACTACGAGGTACCACCTCACACCAGTCAAAATGGCCATCATTAAAAAGTCTACAAATAACTAATGCTGAATAGAATGTAGAGAAAAGGGAACCCTCTTATACTTTTGGTGGGAATGTAAGTTGGTGCAGCCCCTATGGAAAACAGTATGGAGCCTCCTCAGAAAACTAAAAATAGAATTACCATATGATCCAGCATTCCCACTCCTGGACATAAATCTGGACAAAACTATAATTCAAAAAGACACATGCACCCCTATGTTCATAGCAACACTATTCACAATAGCTGAGACATGGAAACAACCTGTATGCCCATCGACAGATGAATGGATAAAGAAGATGTGGTACATATATACAGTGGAATATTGTATTCCATAACCCTTTTATGGCTGAGCATTACTCAGCCATAAAAGAGAATGAAATAATGGAATCTGCAACAACATGGAGGCAACTAGAGATTATAATATTACGTGAAGTAAGTCAGAAAGAGAAAGACAAATACCATGCGACAGTACTTAAATGTGGAATCTAAAATATGACACAAATGAACCTATCTATGAAAAAGAAACAGACTCACAGACATAGAGGAAAGACTTGTGGTCACAAAGGGGGAGGATGGGTGGGGGAGTAATAGATTGGAAGTTTGGTGTTAGTGGATGCAAACTATTGCATATAGAATGGATAAACAACAAGGTCCTAATGTATAGTACAGGGAACAATATTCAATATCCAGAGATAAACCATAATGGAAAAAATATATAAAAAAGAATGTACATATGTGTAGAAAATAAAAGACTCTTATACCCTGGTCCCTTTCCAGCAGGCTAATTTACCAAAAGAAAGTTATATATTACTAAGAATAATTTATTTTATATTAATAGAAATGCTAAATATAAATAAAAATTAAACTATGTGTTCAACACAGAAACAAATCCTTCTGAGAAAATTCATTTGTTTCATATCAGAAAATGTTGTTTTAACTTTTTGATTTTCACACAAATAAGACCAGAAAACATTTAAAATATTTAAGGACTTCAATTAATTTTTTTACTTCCTATTAAGATATAATATATAGGAGAGACCTTCAAGATGACAGAGGAGTAAGATGTTGAGATCACTTTCCTCCCCACACATACAACAGAAATACATCTACATGTGGAATAACTCCTACAGAACACTACTGAGCCCTGGCAGAAGACCTCAGACTTCCCAAAGGCAAGAAAATCCCCACATATCTGGGTAGGGCAAAAGAAAAAAAAAAAAAGAACAGAGACAAAAGAATAGGGACAGGACCTGCACCACTGGGAGGGAGCTGTGAAGGAGGAAAAGTTTCCACACACTAGGAAACCCATCACTGGTGGAGACGAGGGTGGCAGGGGGCAACCTTCAGAGCCGTGGAGGAGAGCACAGCAATAGGGGTACAGAGGGCAAAGCGGAGAGATTCCCGCACAGAGGATTGGTGCTGACCAGCACTCACCAGCCTGAGAGGTTTGCCTGCTCACCCGCTGGAGTGTGTGGGGGCTGGGAGCTGAGGCTCTGGCTTTGGAGGTCAGACCCCAGGGAGAGGACTGGGGTTGGCTGCATGAGCACAGCCTTAAGGGGGCTAGTGCGCCACAGCTAGCAGGGAGGGAGTATGGGAAAAAGTATGTAACTGCCTAAGAGGCAAGAGACTTTTTCTTGTCTCTTTGTTTCCTGGTGCACGAGGAGAGGGGATTCAGAGCACCGCCTAAATGAGCTCCAGAGATGGGTGCAAGCTGCGGCTGTCAGCATGGACACCAGAGACGGGCATGAAACATTAAGGCTGCTGCTAGAGCCACCAAGAAGCCTGTGTGAAAGCACAGACCAATATCCACACCTCCCCTCCTGAGAGCCTGTGCAGTGCACCACTGCCAGGGGCTCGTGATGCAAGAACAACTTCCCTGGGAGAACACAGGGCGTGCCTCAGGCTGTTGTAATGTCATGTTGGCCTCTGCTGCCCCAGGCTTGTCCCGCATTCCTTACCCCTCCCTTACCCCTGTCTGAGTGAGCCAGAGTCCCCTAATCAGCCACTCCTTTAACCCTGTCCTGTCTGGGTGAGGAAAAGACGCCCTCAGGTGACATACATGCAGAGGCGGGGCCAAATCCAAAGCTGAAAACCAGGAGATGTGTGAACAAAGAGGAGAAAGTGAAATTTCTCCCAGCAGCCTCAGGAGCAGCGGATTAAATATCCGCAATCAACTTGAGGTACCCTGCAAATGTGGAATACTTGAATAGACAACGAATCATCCTGAAATTGAGATGGTGGACTTAGAGAGCAACTGTAGACTTGGGGTTTGATTTCTGCATCAAATTTGTTTCTCGTTTTATGTCTATCACAGTTTAGTATTTAGAGTTTATTATCATTGGTAGATTTGTTTATTGATTTGGTTGCTCTCTTCCTTTCTTTTTTTTTTAATATATATTTTTCCTTTTTCTCTTTTTGTGAGTGTGCATGTGTATGCTTCTTTTTGTGATTTTGTCTGTATAGCTTTGCTTTTACCATTTGTCCTAGGGTTCTCTCTGTCCGTTTTTTGTTTGTTTGTTTTAGTATAGTTTTTAGTGCTTGGTAACATTGGTGGATTTGTTTTTTGGTTTGGTTGTTCTATTCTTTCTTTCTTTCTTTCTTTTATTTATTACTTTAATTTTTTTATTTTTAATAATTTTTTAAAAAAATTTTATTTCAATAACTATTTTATTTTATTATTTCTTTTTTTCTCCCTTTTCTTCTGAGCTGTGTGGTGGACAGGGTCTTGGTGCTCTGGCCGGATGCCAGGCCTGTGCCTCTGAGGTAGGAGAGCTGAGTTCAGGACATTGGTCCACCAGAGACCTCCTGGCTCCATGTAATATCAAATGGAAAAAGCTCTCCCAGAGATCACCATCTCAACGCTAAGACCCAGCTCCACTCACAAACCAGCTCTCTACAGCGCTTGACACCCTATGCCAAACAACTAGCAAGACAGGAACACAACCCCACCCATTAACAGAGAGGCTGTCTAAAATAATAATAAGGTCACAGACACCCCAAAACACACCAGCAGACATGGTCCTGCCCATCAGAAAGGCAAGGTCCAGCCTCATCCACCAGAACACAGGCACCAGCCCCCTCTACCAAGAAGCCTACACAACCCACTAAACCAAACTTAGCCAATGGGGGCAGACACCAAAAGCAACAGGAACCAGGAACCGGCAGGCTGCAAAACGGAGACCCCAAACATAGTAAGTTAAGCTAAATGAGAAGTCAGAGAAACACACAGCAGATGAAGGAGCAAGGTAAAAACCCACCAGACCAAACAAATGAAGAGGAAACAGGCAGTCTACCTGAAAAACAATTCAGAGTAATGATAGTAAAGATGATCCAAATTCTTGGAAATAGAATGGAGAAAAGACAATAAATGTTTAACAAGGACCTAGAAGAACTAAAGAGCAAGCAAACAATGATGAACTACACAATAAATGAAATTTAAAATTCTCTAGAAGGAATCAAGAGCAGAATAACTCAGGCAGAAGAACGGATAAGTGACCTGGAAGATAAAATAGTAGAAATAACTACTGTGGAGCAGAATAAAGAAAAAAGAATGAAAAGAACTGAGGACCATCTGAGAGACCTCTGGGACAATATTAAATGCACCAACATTCGAATTATAGGGGTCCCAAAAGAAAAAGAGAAAAAGCAAGGGACTGAGAAAATATTTGAAGAGATTATAGTTGAAAACTTCCTTAATATGAGAAAGGAAATAGTCAATCAGGTCCAAAAAGCACAGAGAGTCCCATACAGGATAAATCCAAGGAGAAAAACACCAAGACACATATTAATCAAACTAACAAAAATTGAATACAAAGAAAAAATATTAAAAGCATCAAGGGAAAAACAACAAATAACACACAAGGGAATCCTCATAGGGTTAACAGCTGAACATTCAGCAGAAACTCTGCAGGCCAGAAGGGAGTGGCCAGACATATTTACAGTAATGAAAGGGAAAATCCTACTACCAAGATTACTCTACCCAGCAAGGATCTCATTCAGATTTGATGGAGAAATTAAAGCCTTTATAGAGAAGCAAAAGCTTAGAGAACTCAGCACCACCCAACCAGCTTTACAGCAAATGCAAAAGGAACTTTTCTAGGCGGGAAACACAACAGAAGGAAAAGACCTACAATAACAAACCCAAAACAGTTAAGAAAACGGTAATAGGAACATATATATCAATAACGACCTTAACTGTAAATAGATTAAATGCTCCAACCAAAAAACAGAGACTGGCTGAATGGATACAAAAACAAGACCCGTAGGTATGCAGTCTTCAAGAGACACAATTCAAACCTCAGGACACATACAGACTGAAAGTGAGGGGATTAAAAAAGATATTCCATGCAAATGGAAATCAAAAGAAACCTGGAATAGCAATTCTTGTACCAGAAAACTAGACTTTAAAATAAAGACAATTACAAGAGACAAAGAAGGACACTACATAATGATCAAGGGATCAATCAAAGAAGAAGATATAACAATTGTAAATATTTATGCACCCAACATAGGAACACCTCAATACATAAGGCAAATTGTAACAGCCAAAAAGGGGAAATAGACAGTAACATAATCATAGTAGGGGACTTTAACACTGCACTCTCACCAATGATCAGATCATCCAAAATGAAAATAGATAAGGAAACACAAGCTTTAAATGATACATTAAAGAAGATGGACTTAATTGATATTTATATGACATTCCATCCAAAAACAACAGAATACACTTTTTTCTCAAGTGCTTATGGAACATTCTCCAGGGTAGATCATATCTTGGGTCACAAAACAAGCCTTAGTAAATTTAAGAAAATTGAAACCTTATCAAGTATCTTTTCCAACCACAACTCTATGAGACTAGATATCAGTTACAGGAAAAAAACTGTAAAAAATACAAACACATGGGGGCTAAACAATACACTATTAAATAACGAGGAGATCACTGAACAACTCAAACTGGAAATTAAAAAATACTCAGAAACAAATGACAATGAAAACATGATGACCCAAAACGTATGGGATGCAGCAAAAGCAGTTCTAAGAAGGAAGATTATAGCATTACAATCCTACCTCAAGAAACAAGAAACATCTCAAATAAACAACGTAACCTTACACTTAAAGCAATTCGAGAAAGTAGAACAAATAACCCCAAAGTTAGCAGAAGGAAAGAAATCATAAAGACGAGATGAGAAATAAATGAAGGAAACAATAGCAAAAATCATTAAAACTGAAAGTTGGTTCTTTGAGAAGATAAACAAAATTGATAAACCATTACCCAGACTCATCAAAAAAAAATGGGAGAAGACTCCAATCAATAGAATTAGAAATGAAAAAGGCAAAGTAACAACTGACACTGCAGAAATACAACAGATCATGAGAGATTACTACAAGCAACTATAAGCCAATAAAATGGGCAACCTGGAAGAAATGGACAAATTCTTAGAAAAGCACCACCTTCCGAGACTGAACCAGGAAGAAATAGAAAATATAAACAGACTAATCACAAGCACTGAAATTGAGACTGTGATTAAAAATCTTTCAAAAAACAAAAGCCCAGGGCCAGGTGGCTTCACAGGCGAATTCTATCAAAAATTAGGGAAGTTCTAGCACCTATCCTTCTCAAACTCTTCCAAAATATAGCAGAGGGAGGAACACTCCCTAACTCATTCTATGAGGCCACCATCACCCTGATACCATAACCAGACAAAGATCACACAAAGAAAGACAGCTACAGGCCAATATCACTGATGAACACAGAGGCAAAAATCCTCAACAAAATACTAGCAAACAGAATCCAACAGCACATTAAAAGGATCATACACCATGATCAAGTGGGATTTATCCCAGGAATGCAAGGATACTTCAGTATACGCAAATCAATCAATGTGATAAACCACATTAACAAATTGAAGGGGAAAATCTATATTATCATCTCAATAGATGCAGAAAAAGATTTTGACAATATTCAACACCCATTAATAATAAAAACCCTCCAGAAAGTAGTCATAGAGGGAACCTACCTCAACATAATATAGGCCATTATGACAAACCCACAGGCAACATCGTTTGCAATGGTGAAAAACAGAAACCTTTCCCTTTAAGATCAGGAACAATACAAGGTTTCCCAGTCTCACCACTGTTATTCAATATAGTTTTGGAAGTTTTAGCCACAGCAATCAGAGAAGAAAAAGAAATAAAAGGAATCCAAATCGGAAAAGAAGAAGTAAAGCTGTCACAGTTTGCAGATGACATGATACTATACATAGAGAATCCTAAAAATGCCACCAGAAAACTACTAGAGCTAATCAATCAATTTGGTAAAGTAGCAGGTTATAAAATTAATGCACAGAAATCTCTTTCATTCCTCTACACTAACAATGAAAGGGCAGAAAGAGAAATTATGGAAACAATCCCATTTACCATTGAAACTAGAAGAATAAAATACATAGGAATAAACCTACCTATGGAGGCAAAAGACCTGTATACAGAAAACTAAAAGACACTCTTGAAAGAAATTGAAGATGATGCAAACAGGTGGAGAGATATACAATGTTTTTAGACTGGAAGAATCAACATTGTGAAAATTACTATACTACACTACCCAAAGCAATTACAAATTCAATGCAATCCCTATCAAACTACAAATAGCATTCTTCACAGAATTAGACCAAAAAGTTTTACAATTTGTATGGAAACACAAAAGACCCCGAATAGCCAGAGCAATATTGAGAAAGAAAAACGGAGCTGGAGGAATCAGGCTCCAGGACTTCAGGCTATACTACAAAGATACAGTAATCAAGACAGTACGGTACTGGCACAAAAACAGAAATATACATCAATGGAAGAGGATAGAAAGCCCAGAGATAAACCCACACACATAGAGTCATCTTATTTTTGATAAAGGAGGCAAGCATATACAGTGGAGAAAAGAGAGCCTCTTCAATAAGTGGTGCTGGGAAAACTGGACAAGTACATGTAAAAGAATGAAATTAGAACACTCCATAACACCTTACACAAAAATAAACTCAAAATGGATTAAAGACCTAAGTGTAAGGCCAGACACTGTAAAATTCTTAGAGGAAAACATAGGTAGAACACTGTATGACATAAATCAGAGCAAGATCCCTTTTGACCCAGCTCCTAGAGGAATGGAAATAAAAACAAAAATAAACAAATGGGACCTAATGAAACTTAAAATTGCTTGCATAGCAAAGGAAACCATAAACAAGATGAAAAGAGAACCCTCAGAATGGGAGAAAATATTTGCAAAGGAAGGAACTGACAAAGGCTTAATCTCCAAAATTTGCAAACAGCTCATGCAGCTCAATACCAAGAAACAAACAGCCCAATCCAAAAATGGGCAGAAGACCTAAAGAGACATTTCTCCAAAGAAGATATACAGATTGCCAACAAACACATGAAAGGATGCTCAACAACACTAACCATTAGAGAAATGCAAATCAAAACTACAGTGAGGTATTACCTCACACCAGTCAGAATGGCCATCATCAAAAAGTCTACAAACAATAAATGCTGGAGAGAGTGTGGAGAAAAGGGATCCCTCTTGCACTGTTGGTAGGAATGTAAATTGATACAGCCACTATGGAGAACAGTATGGAGGTTCCTTAAAAAACTAAAAATAGAACTACCATACAACCCAGCAATCCCATTACTGGACATATACCTGAGAAAACCATAATTCAAAAATAGTCATGTACCACAATATTCATTGCAGCTCTATTTACAATAGCCAGGATGTGGAAGCAATCTAAGTGTCCATTGACAGATGAATGGGTAAAGAAGATGTGGCACATATATACAATGGAATATTACTCAGCCATAAAAAGAAACAAAATTTAGTTATTTGTAATGAGGTAGATGGACCTAGAGTCTGTCATACAGAGTGAAGTAAGTCAGAAAGAGAAAAACAAATACAGTATGCTAACACATATATATGGAATTTAAAGGGGAAAAAAGAATGGTTCTGAAGAACCTAGGGGCAGGACAGGAATAAAGACGCAGACATAGAGAATGGACTTCAGGACATGGGGAGGGGGAAGGGTAAGCTGGGACGAAGTGAGAGAGTGGCATGGACATATATACATTACGAAATGTAAAATAGATAGCTAGCGGGAAGCAGCTGCATAGCACAGGGAGATCAACTTCGTGCTTTGTTACCACCTACAGGGGTGGGATAGGGAGGGTGGGAGGGAGGGAGATGCAAGAGGGAGGAGATATGGTGATATATGTATATGTATAGCTGATTCACTTTGTTATAAAGCAGAAACTAACACACCATTGTAAAGCAATTATACTCCAATAAAGATGTTAAAAAAAGTTATAATATACATACATAACTATATAAGTATAAGGTGTACAGCATAATGATTTGACTTACATACATAATGAAATGATCACCACAACAGGTTTTGTGAACATCCGTCATCTCATATCAATACGAAATAAAAAAAAAGATAAAAATTTTTTCCTTGTGATGAAAACTCTTAAGATTTACTGTTAATGACATTCATATATAACATACAGCATTGTAAATTATATCTATCATGTTGTACATTACATCCCTAGTACTTATTTATCTTATGAATGGAAGTTTGTACCCCTTGAATACCTTCATCCAATTCCCCCTCCCCCACCCTACAACTTTGGTAACAAAAAATCTGAACTCTTTTTCTAAGAGTGTATTTGTCTTGTTTGTTTTTGAAGTAAAATTGACCTACCACACTTTGTTGTTCCTGGTTCATGACCTAGTGATTTGATATTTCTATACATTATAAAATGACCACCACGATAAGCCTAGTTACCATATGTCACCATACAAAAATATTACATTATTATTGACTATGTTCTTCACACTACATTTCATACTTTTTACTCATTTATTTTGTAATGGAAGTTTTTACCTCTTAATATCCCTCATCCATTTCTCTCTTCCTCCAACCCATTCCCCACCCTTTCAGCAACTACCTGTTTGTTCTCTGTATCTATGACTCTGTTTCTGTTATGTTGCTCATTTGTTTTGTTTTTTAGGTTCCACATATAAGTGAAATAATACCATGCTTGTCTTTATCTGTCGGACTTATTTCACTTAGTATAATACCTTCTAGCTCCATCCACGTTGTCACAAATGGCAGGATTTCATTCTTTATTATGGCTGAGTAATATTCCATGGTATATGTATACCAAATTTTCTTTATCCATTTGTCTATGGATGAGCACTTAAGTTGCTTCTATATCTTGGCTTTTGTAAATAATGCTGCATTGAACATAGGGGTACATATCTTTTCTAATTAATATTTTCATTTTCTTTGGATAAATATCCAGGAGTGGAACTACTGGATTATATGGTAGTTCTGATTTTAATTTTTTAGGAACCCCCATACTGTTTTCCACAGTTGCTGAAGCCATTTATATTCCCACTAATAGTTCATGTCCCTTTTCTTCATATCCTCACCAACACTTATTTGTTATCTTTTTGATAATAGCCATTCTGACTTGTGTGAGGGGATATCTCATTGTGGCTTTTAATTTCTGGTATTTCTGTAACATTATTATAGCATATCAACATTTTTTTGTGGTGAAAATATGGTCAGTAATGCATAAAATAATATAAAATATATTATATATAGCATTATATATATAGTATACATAAAGCTTGTGTGTGTGTATATACATAATGTATGTATATAAATTACAGTATATATAGCATTATATGTAGCATTTATGTGCATAAAGACATATCTGTATGTATATAATGAGGATCAACTGTACATATATATATATATATATATATATATATTAACATATATACAGTTGATCTTCACTTTTCACAAATTCCATATTAACTTACTGGCTAAAATGTATTTTTAACACCAAAACCAATACTCTCAGTGAATTTGTGGTCATTTGCAAACATGCACAGAGCAGCAAAATTTTGAGTCATTTGATGTGCATGCATAATTCCAACTGAGGTCAAAGAAAGCAATGTTTTGACTTTTTGTTTTGGTTCTCATACTGCAAATGGGTGCCCCTTCTGTAATCTGTTTAGAACCACATTTTTGTTTGTTTGTTTGCATTTTTGTGCTATTTATTCATATCTCACTGTCTATAATGGTCTTTGAGCATAGTTCTGAATTGTCTGGTTTTACTAACCACAAGAATGCTATGATGTACATTAGAGAAAAATATGTGTATGTTGGATAAGTTTACTTCAAGCATGAGTTGTAGTGCTGTTCACTATGAATTCAATGTTTACAAACCAACAATAGATATTAAATAAGGTGTCTTTAAACAGAAACACACATAAAAAAAGATTATTTATTGAAAAGTTGATGAAAAGGTAACCAGAGTTTCACTGGAACCTAACCCTAAATTTCACCAAGAAGCTATGTTTTAGTATTTACTAATACAGTGTTCATGATGACTTTGTAGAACATAACTACTGTAAATAATGAGAATTGGTTCTGTGTGTGTGCATGTGTGTGTGTGTGTGTGTGTGTGTGTGTCTTGCAAAAAATGGCATTTTGAAAATGATAGCAATAATGCAAATGCAAGCAAACAACAAGAAAATAGAGTTGAAAATACTGTTGGTCAGCCATATTAGAAGGTTAAGGGAAAAATACTAACACATATCTAATCAGATATAACAGGATGTCTGCCAGAAAATTCTAAATTGTTAAGACTATTTGAAGTATGAATGTATGCTCAATCATAAACAAGTCTTGTCTCAAGTGCATATTGTACCTTGACATATATACTAACAAAAGTGTGTAATCATCAAAACTGTCAATACATTCAAAATATTTCTTATTTCATCTTTATCTTATTCTTCTTAAATGTCCAATTATGTATGTATATTTTATGACTGTGTAAAAAAAACAAATATACATGTTTTGTGGGTGTATGATTAAAATATTTTACTAATTTAAATTATTCTAAAACTTTTCCAGACTATTCTTTGATCACATAGTTCCTAATATATAGGAGCCACAGATCTGCTTACATAGTCTGAGCACATTGAAATTAATTCCATTCAAGTGTTTTATAAGATGACAAAGACCATTATAATTTTAATTATTCTAGATAGAGGTTCTGTATTGCATAGAATTGTCATATTTGAAATTTGCTCTTTTTACTTCCACCCATTTGCCAACAGTTTTTATTACCACTAATGAAGCTCAATTGTAGATTATAAAACAATGTGCACTTTCTCTGTGGAAGTCAGTTCCAGATTCATTGAAGTCCAAACTGAAAAACTAAGCCAGCATAATTCCAGTTATGCATGTCAGCCGAAGAAGCTTGGTTATAAAATTCACTGTCAGTAAGACAATGAAGTCTCATTTTCACATTACAGAATTTATGAGGTCTGAACCTACAACAAATAATATAAATTAAACCACAAATAAGGAAGGGTAAGTTTTGTATATGCCCTTGAAATGTTTTTCTTTCTTCCCTATTTTGTGACATAATATTTGTATGGACTAAGTGAGTTTATGAATGTATATAAAAATGTTTTGATATTAAAATAAAATAAAAATAAATTTTAAAAAATAAAATAAAAATGTTATGAGAACTATAAAAAGCTCTACAGATAGACCACAGTAAAAGTAGGACAACACCAGTGATACTTTGTATTAAAAAAAAATAAAATGCTGGAGAAAACATTTGTACCAAAATGGTTTAAATCAGCACTCAGGCTCTGAAACATAGAATTAGTTCATAACACACCCGCCCCCACTCCCCATCATCTTCACTAGGCCCATGTGTTCGGGCTATACTTATTCACTTTAACTTG
This sequence comes from Balaenoptera musculus, assembly GCF_009873245.2. Taxonomy (NCBI): domain Eukaryota; kingdom Metazoa; phylum Chordata; class Mammalia; order Artiodactyla; family Balaenopteridae; genus Balaenoptera; species Balaenoptera musculus. The sequence continues at coordinate 71,924,570 of NC_045806.1, read as the reverse complement.
ATTTCTGGAAGACAGTAGCTCTGGCCCTAGCCCATACCCCCAGAATTGGTTGTGTTTTATAGGGCTCTTTGCAACAATACCTCCTCTGTCTGACTCCATTTTCTATGAACATACAAAAATTGCTTTGACAGCAAAGTATCTTTTGTATTAGCTGGATTCTTATTTTTCTCACCAAAACAGGAATGACTTTGGTAACTGACAGGAGACAGAGAACAGTATATGCCTTGTAGTCTCTTTTTATCTTGGTTTTGAATTGTCCTTCACTTTAATAAAGGCCATAAAGAAGTCTGAAATCATTTTCCAATGTTATAATTAGGACCCTAAATAAAAGATCTGTTCTCTTAGGCTTTCATTTTGGTTTTCTTTCAATGGAATAATAGTTTCATATGCTATTAATGTTCATACTAAAATATTAATCTGCTTAGTCTTTTTTCCTATTCCTTCTTTTGTAGTTGATGCCAACATGCAGGGATTGGCAGTTGATTTTTATTATTGGTTATCTATGATACACAGAGATTTGAACTAGGGATTGTGGAAAGGAGAAGAATTGCCCTTAAGTTAGTATAACCCAATAAGAAGAGAAAGAAACTTGAGGCTTAGGATCCACTCTAACAAGTTTCCAAAAGATGTTAGTATAATTGTTGATGCAAAATCCCTGAAAATAACTTTTCCTTAGACCTTTGGTGAGTCATTATAGATCTTAGGTAGTTTATACAACTCTAAGTCATACTTGGTTATTTATGCCATCAAAGTATTTTGTTACCCTGGGACAATCTGTCTTCTCCCACAAGGATTCTGGGGATGGATTGGATAAACTAAAAGACCTGGTATTAAACACAATGATACATTCACTCCACAAATAACTGTTAGTTGTGTACCTATGCCAAACTTTGTGCTAAGCACTAGGAAATCATCAGTAAATAATACAGACATAGTCCCTGCCCTCATGAGCTTAAGTTTTAGTAGAGAAGACAAATAGTAAATAACTAAATAATTCAAAATAAAACTAGAGTTTGTATTAAGTATTATGAAGGAAACAAGCAGGATGCTATTATAGAAAATAATGGGTAGGGAGTACTTTACATGGGATGGTTAGAAAAGGTTCACTTAGGTGAAATTTAAGGTGAGACCCCAAAGAGGAGAAAGAGCCAGCTATGCCATGTGACACACCTTCAGAAGGGGAAAAAGAAAATAGCAATGTCAAAGCAGGACTAAGCAGGAGTAACCCTGATGTGTTCAAGGAAATGAAAGAAGACTGGGGCAGAGGGAACAAAAGGTAGAGTGGTATGAAAAGAAGCAGGAGCCACACCAAGCAGGGTTTTGCAAGCCACAGACAGGAGTTTGGATTTTATTCAAATTGCAATGGAAAAATCACTTTTATACAAAGGAGTAACTTAATCTGATTTACATTTCAAAAAAGGTCTCTACTATTTGGAAAATAGATCAGAGAAAGTCAGTAGTGGAAGCATACAAGCAGGGAGAGCATATAAGAGACTATTGGGATAGTCCAAGCTATAGTTGATAGTGGCTTGGATTATGCTGGTGGCAGTAGAGATGAAAGGTAGTAGCCAAAGTAAAGATACATGTTTCAGAGGTAAAACACACAGGAACTGGTGGTAAATTACTTATGGACAACAGAGTTAGGGAAACAAAGGAATCAAGGAAGCCTTCTAGGTTTCTGTCTTGATCAACACAGTGGATGGTATTCCCATTTACTGTAATGAGAAAGAAAGGCAGGGATAGGGGAAAATCAAGTATCTTTTTGGACAATTTGATATGTCTATGAGCCATTTAACTAGCTAAGTTAAGAAGGCAGTTGGACATGCAAATACTGCTCAGGTAATTTAGTACTGAACCTAGAAATTTGGATCTCATCAGCACATAGATATTTAAAATTGAGGGAATAGATGAGATCACCTCAGAGATGGTGCCAGCCACGAACTTGGGCTGACTTTCTTAACAATCAAAACCACTGATTGATTCAGTCAAATATGAAAAGAAAATGTTACTTTAAAAAATCTGAAACTACACAAAAACAAGAAGAAAGTGATTATTGGCCTTGCACTGATGAAACAAGTTAAGAGTCACTCCCTACTTTTTAAAAATTTGAGCCCTGACTGATTGTTTATGAACATTTTGACCATAACTATTGATCAAAGTAATCAACAGAGTTGATCTATTATAGTAACATGAGCAGCAGAATAGTGTAGATGCTGATTGAAAACATATTTGAGAAAATCATGGCTGAAAACTTCCCAAACCTAAAGAAGGAAACAGATTTCCAGATACAGGAAGCACAGAAGTTCTCAAACAAGATGAAAACCCAAACAGATCTACCCCAAGATATATCATAATTAAAATAGCAAAAGTTAAAGATAAGTAGAAAATTCTAAATTGCAGCAAGAGAGAAACAATGAGTCTTGTAAAGGGGAATTCCAATAAGGTTATCAGCTGATTTCTCTGCAGAATCTTTGCAGGTCAGAAGGGAGTGGCATGATATATTTGAAGTGTTAAAAGGAAAAAAAAAACCTTGCAAACTAGGATACTCTATCCAGTAAGGTTATAATTTAGAATAGAAGGAGAGATAAAGAACTTCTCAGACAAGCAAAAACTAAAAGAATTCAGCAATACTAAACCTACCCTAAATGAAATGTTGAAGGGTCTTCTCTAAATGGAAAAGAAGTAAGAATATATAGGAAATGGAAAACCCCAAGAGGAAAGGCAAATATATAGTAAAGATTGAAGATCCCTTATATAAACCAGTGTGTAGATTAAGAGACAAACAAATTGTAAAGGCAACTATAACTACAATAAACAGTGAAGGGATAAGCATGAAGATGTAAAATATGACATCAAAAACACAAAAAGTGGGGGAAAGGAGTAAAAAAATGTAGACCTAAGAATGTGTTTGAACTTAAATGACTATTAGTTTAAACAAAGTAGATATAATTACGGATCAACATATATGAACCCCATGGTAACCACAAATCAAAAACCTACAGTAGATACACGAAAACCAAAAGACAGGAACCCAAGCATATTAGAAAAGAAAATCATCAAACCACAATGGGAGAAACAAAAAGATGAAGAAATGAACAGAAAAGCACTACAAAAACAATCAGGAAACAAGTAGTAAAACAGCAATAAGTACATACCTATCAATAATCAATGAACTAAATGTCCTGATCAAAAGACATAGGGTGGATGATTGGATTAAAAAAAAAAAAAAAAAAAAACCCCAAGACTCTTCAATAAGCTGCCTACAGGAGACTTACTTCAGGGCTAAAGACACACAGAAAAAGTGAGAGGATGGAAAAATATATTTCATGCAAACAGAAACAACAATAAAGTGGGGGTAGCAATAGTCATGTCTGACAAAATAGACTTTAAAACAAAGGCTGTAACAAAAGACAAAGAAGGACATTATATAATGATAAAGGGATCAATAGAAGAAAAAATGTTACACTCATTAACATATACACACCCAGTACAGGGACACCTAAATATATAAATACTAACAGATATAAAGGGAGAAATTGACAATAACACAATAATAGTAGGAGACTTTAACACCCAGCTGACATCAATGGACAGATCATCCAAAGAGAAAATCTATAAGGCAACAGTGGTCTTAAATGACACAATGGACAAGTTGGACTTAATTGATATCTACAGGACATTACATCCCAAAAGAGCTGAATGCACAATTTTTTCAAGTTCACATGGAACATTTTCCAGGATAGATTGCATACTAGGTCACAAAAGAAGCCTCAGTAAATCTAAGGAGATAGAAATTATACCAACCATTATTTTCTGAACACAATGGTATGGAGCTAGAAATCAACTACAGAAAGTAAAATGGGAAAAGAACAAACATGTGGAAACTAAACAACATGAAATTTAAAAACCAATAGGTCAACAATGAAATCAAAAAGGAAATCAGAAGATACTTTGAGACAAGTGAAAATGGAAATGCAACTTTCCAAAGTCCATGGGGTGCAGCAAAAGCAGATCTAAGAGGGAAGTTCATAGCAAAAGAGGTCTTCCTCAAAAAACAAGAAAAATCTCACATAACCTAACCTAGCACCTCAATAAATTAGAAAAGTAGAACAAAGCCCAATATCAGCAGAATGAAGGAAATAATAAAGTTCAAAGAGGAAATTAATAAAATAGAGATACAAAACAATAGAAAAAATCAATGAAATCGAGCTTTTTTTGAAAAGATAAACAAATTAATAAACCTTTAACCAAGCTCACCAAGAAGAGAGGATGCAAATATACAAAATGAGAAATGAAAGAGAAGAAATAACAACTGATACCACAGAGATTCAAAAAATCGTAAGACAGTACTACAAACGGTTATATGCCAACAAATTGGACAACCTAGAAGAAATGGACAAATTTCTAGAAGTATACAGTTTACCAAGACTGAATCAAGAAAAGAGACAATTTGAATAGATCAATCATTAGCAGCGAAATTGAAGTAGTAATAAAAAAAAACCTCCCAGCAAACAAAAGTCCAGGACAGACAGCTTCACAGGTGAATTCAACCAAACATATAAAGAAGAGCTAATACCTATCTTCTCAGACTATTCAAAAAAAGTGAAGAGGACAGAACACTCCCAAATTCATTCTATGAAACCACCATTACCCTGATACCAAAAGCAGACAAAGACATTATAATAAAAAAAGAAAATTACAGGCCAATATTCTTGATGGATATAGATGAGACATATTCAATAAAATATTAGCAAACTGAATTCAACAATATATAAAAAAAGTCATACACCATGATCAAGTGACAATGATAATTCAATATTCACAAAACAATCAGCATGATACACCACATTAACAAAAGGAAAGATGAAAGTCAATAGATGCAAAAAAAAAATCATTTGACAAAATTCAATATACATTCATGACAAAAACTCTCATCAATGTTTGTACAAAGGGAACATATCTCAACATAATAAAGGCCATTTGTGATAAACCTGCAGCTAACTTCATACTTAATGGTGAAAAGCTCAAAGACTTCCTTCTAAATTCAGGAACAAGACAAGGATGTCCACTCCACTTCTACATATCATAGTATTGGCAGTCTAGCCACAGCAATCAGAGAAGGAAATGAAATGAGAGGCACCCAAATTGGAAGAGAAGGTTTAGAACTGTCACTATTTGCAGATGATATGATACTTTATATAGAAAACCATAAAGTCTAAACCAAAAACCTATTATAACTAATAAATGAATTCAGCAATGTTGGGGGATATAAGATTAATATACAGAAATCTTTTCCATTTCTATACACCAATAATGAAATTTCAGAAAGAGATATTTAAAAAAAAACAAATCCCATTTAAAATTGCATCAAAAAGAATAAAGTACCTAGGAATAAACTTAACCAAGGAGGTGAAAGCCCTATACTCTGAAAACTATAAAACACTGATTAAGGAAATTGAAGATGATACAGAGGAAGGGAAAGATATCCTGTGCTCTTGGATTGGAAGAAGTAATATTGTTAAAATGGCCATACTACCCAAAGCAATCTACAGATTTAATGCAATCCCTATCAAAATACACATGACATTTTTCACAGAACTAGAACAAATAATACTAAAATTCATATGGAACCAAAATAGACCTAAATTGTCAAAGCAATCCTGAGAAAAAAGAACAAAGCTGGAGCTATCACCCTCCCAGACTTCACGCTATACTAGAAAGATACAGTCACCTAAACAGCATGATACTGGCCCAGAAATAGACACATAGATCAATGGAACAAAATAGAGAGCTCAGAAATAAGCCCATGCACCTATGGTTAATTAATCTGGGACAAAGGAAGCAAGAATTTACATTGGAAAAAAGACAGCCTCGTCAATAAGTAGTGCTGGAAAAACCGGACAGATACATGTGAAACAATGAGACTAGAACATTTCCTCACGTAATATACAAAAACAAACTCAAAATGGATTAAAAACCTAAATTTAAGAACTGAAACCAAAAAGCTCATAGATGAGAACATAGGCAGAATACTCTTTGACATAAACCATAGCAATTTTTTTGGATCTGTCACATAAGGCAAAAGAAATAAAAGCAAAAATAAACAGATGGGATATAATCAGACTTAAAAGCTTTTGCACAGCAAAGGAAACCATCAACAAAGTGAAACAAGAACCTACAGAATGGGAGAAAATATTTGCAAATGATGTGACAGACAAGATGTTAATATCTAAAATATATAAAGAGCTCATACAACTCAACATCAAAAAAACAAACAACCCAATCAAAAAATGGGCAGAAGACCTGAATAGACATTTTTCCAAAGATGACATATAGATGGTTAACAGACAAATGAAAAGATGTTCAACAGCACTAATTATTAGAGAAATGCAAATCAAAACCATAATAAGATATCACCTCACACCTGTTAGAATAGCTATCATCAAAAATTCTACAGGTAATTTTGGCAATGATGTGAAGAAAAGGGAACTCTTTTACACTGTTGCTGGAAACGTTAATTTGTACAGCCACTATAGAAAACAGTATGGAGGTTCCTCAAAAATTTAAAAATAGAACTACCATATGATCCAGCAATTCCAGTCCTGTGTATATACTTGAAGAAAATCAAAACACTATATGCACCCAAATGTTCATAGCAGCAGTTACAATAGCCAAGATATGGAAGCACCTCAAGTATCATTCAACAGAAGAATGGCTAAAGAAATGTGATATATATACATATATATATACATATATATATATATGTGTATATATATATATATGTATATATATATATATATATATATATATATATATATATACACACACAATGGAATATTACTCAGCCATAACAAAGAATGAAATTCTGCCATTTGCAGAGATGTGGACAGACCTAGGGAATATTATGCTTAATGAAATAAGCCAGAGAAAGACAAATACTGTATGATTATCACTTAGATATAAAATCTAAAAAATAAAACAAACAAATGCATATAGCAAAACAGAAACAAACTCACAGATATGGAAAACAAACGTGTTTACTAGTGGGGAGAAGGAAGAAGGGAGGGGCAAGACAGGGCTATGGGTTTAAGAGATACAAACTACTATGTATAAAATAGATAAGCAACTGGATATACTCGATAGCACAAGGAATTATAACCATTATCTTGTAACAACTTTTAATGGAATATCTGTAAAAATACTCAATCACTATGCTGTATACCTGAAACTAATATAATGTTTTAAATCAACTATATTCCAATAAAAATATAAAATGAAATTATAAAAATAAAGTAGGAAGCTAAATCTCTATTTTTTAATTGAATCATGGTTGGTTTACAATATTATATTAGTTTCAATTGTACCACATAGTGATTCAGTATTTTTTACTCTCTCTTAAATTTACTTGTTCTGCAACTCTGACTGTAATCTATGAAGTCTCACATGATTTAAACCTGGCTACTTATGGAGCTTCATGATAGCTAAAATATGTTCATGTCCTTCCTACAAAAGTTCCCAGATTTACACTGCCAACATGGAAGTCATGTGTTTCCAGGGGAAGGTCAACATTTGTGGCATTTCCTGCCTGCTATGTTTTGACAGATATTCACTTTTGTTTGTTGTTTAAAGAAAATTTTGAAGCAAAATCTCTTTTGAAATAGCTGGCTTACCTCAGTAAGGCTGCAAGATGAGCCTTTTTTAATGCTGCTTTATTTTAATTTATTCATTCTTTTGATCAGTACATTTTTTCTCATTCTGTAGATGTGTTTAACTCATATTACTTTGTCCATCCCAATGATCTTTCACATCAGTTATCTCAGCATGATGAAATGTAAAGAACAAGGGCTTTGGACACATTAGACCTGGTTCTCTATGAAGTACTAATGTCATATTCATTATACAGATGAGGAAACAGAAGGGCAAAGAAGTGAGTTTTCCAAAGTAACACTATGTGTTAATGGCAGAGCCAGGACTTCAAGCAAGGCTGTCCGACTTTGGAGTCAATGGTATTTACAGTTATGCTCTACTGCCTCCTTTTGGCTGTTATGATTTTCTCTGATAGGTCCTGAAGTAGATAGCTCTTGCTCAAAGTCACATAACATCTCAGAAGACAAAATCATGACTAGATCCTGCGCTCAAAGATGCATGATCCCTGGTCTCATTACACCATATTAATATGCTCCTCATGGAAGTGGTAACACATATACGCAAAGTACAATTTTTAAAAAACTGTTAGAGTAAAACAGAGGTTACATTAAATAGTCTAACCCCTAGAATATAATGGAAGAAGCTTATGTCCTTACAGATGAAAACGTGGCCACCTTAATTGCTTTTGTGAAATCGCCTGAGAACAACAACTCCAAAGTTAACTATTAAAGCAACAACACTACTCAATGTCAGGTTGCCATAATGGGGCTAGAAACATAGATATGAAGGTGATAATGGAATGGGGTGGAGAGTGATCCAAGTTGGCAAATAGAAAATAAGGTCTGGATATAAACCTCTAGTTGGGAACAGAGGCCTTCAGGCCTTCACATACCTAAAGTTATCTGAGTTCTCCTTTACCCCTCCTTCAAGGAATGCAGGTGTATTTCTTCCTGAATCCTAACAGAGAGAGAAAGACAACTGACAACCATCTCTATGTTTACCCCAGTACCTTTTACACACACACACATACCCCACCCTTCAAAAAGGTATATTCCTCCTATAATTCTGCTCTGAAAAAAATAGCAAACACTTAAAACTTTCTAAGAGTCTCCATGGTCATTTTCACACTTGTTTTTTCAGTAGTTTTAAAGCCTTTCAGACTTTTCTTAATTAATCTGAACATTTTTTACCTTGTTTCATTCATCATGCTAAAATGTCAGCTTCTGATAAACTCAACTCAAAAATACATGCAATGAATGCCAAAATGAAAGACATTGAAACCAGGAAAGCAAAAAATAAAGTTTCCATAAGCCTCATATAATTTGGTGCTCAAAGGTCAGTAAGAAATACCTACACCTTTAAGTTCTCCATGCAACTGCTGAGTAATTTGTATGAAGGGAAAGCATTTAAAAATATGTAAAATAAATTTTACAGTCTAAAAACATTACTTACCATGACCTATATACCTCAACTATCAATCTACCTTGCTAATATTACTGTTAATTGTTTTAGTAATTCATCTTACTCTTCTTCCATTTTCTTGATTCTGAACTCAATTACAATATTATTTTTTTTTAATTTTAAAAACTCTAAACCCTAACCTTATAGTAAAACATACTTCCCCCAATTCCTCTTTTTCTCTACATCACATCGCTGTGTATGTGCATGTGTGTACATATGTGTGTTTATCTGTGTGTGTGTGTCTGTGTTTTCAAGCGTCCCTAAATATTAGTTTCCATTTCAAATGCCAATTTTTAAGTATTGAAAAATATGAAAATACTCCCCGTGTTGTGGAGTGTCATTGTCCTGAAAAAGAATGCAGCTTCGTGTGTGAATGGGATTTTTAAAAGACTTGGAGCTGGTGTCCAATTGCTACCTACCCTATTCAGGTATTATTAACTGTCAGGAAGTAAAGAAAAGATAAGCTTCTTTCATACTTCCATTTGTCTGAAACAGGAAAAGCAAACCATGGTAACAAGTACAAAAATGATCCACCCAAAATAAAGCATTGACAATGTATATGGGCCTAGTGTATTTTTATTTTCTTCAAGAATGTGTGAAAATGGAGATATCAGATGTGCCATTCTGACTAGGTGAATGTGCACAGCCCAAGTGTATATCTATGACACAGATTACACATGTTCCACAGAGTTTTGGATCATAATATAAAAAGCATTTCCTTCATGAAAATATACTGTGGATTCCATTAAATGTGATTGCTCTGTGTAAATTTGCAAGTGGTGCAATTAGATACTTCTACATCCTCTATGAATTAAAGTTTTAATTTTCATATATGTTATCTATAAATGAGAATTAAGAAATATGCACCACCCTATGCCATGCCCATGCCCTTCAACTATTTAAATTGCTATATTGGAATTCAGGGACATTAATTTGCTATAAGAAAAGAGAAAGTAAAAAAGTATTATTAAGGCATACGACTTTACAAACCACAAACCATTTCTAGACTTTCTAAGAGGGGAATGTTGACAAGATCTTTCATTGATAACCTTGTAACTCACACTTCTGAGAATACTTTCAGGAATAGCAGTTATCTGTGAGCCTTTGAGCAAATTAATTTTCAGAATTTCATTTTTTTCCTTTTATATAGTGAGGTAGATGACAGAATTTGTATAAGGCTTAAATGGGAGAATACATATGAAAACATTTGGTAACTCCAAGGCCCCAAATACAATGTCCTAAACCCTTGAATTGGTAATACTAGGAGATATTACCACAGAATCAATTAGAATATATAGGCGATTTCTAAAATGGAAAAAAAATTAAAAGTCATTAAACTGATTGTCCTTTATTGGTTTCAGTTAAGAATACACTTAAAATTAAGTAAATTGATACAGCCACTATGGAGAACAGTATGGAGATGCCTCAAAAACCTAAAAATAGAACTACCATATGACCCAGCAATCCCACTACTGGTCATATACCCTGAGAAGACCATAATTCAGAAAGAGTCATGTACCACAATGTTCATTACAGCTCTATTTACAATAGCCAGGACATAGAAGCAACCTAAGTGTCCATCATCAGATGAATGGATAAAGAACATGTGGCACATATATACAATGGAATATTACTCAGCCATAAAAAGAAACAAAACTGAGTTATTTGTAGTGAGGTGGATGGACCTAGAGCCTGTCATACAGAGTGAAGTAAGTCAGAAAGAGAAAAACAAATACCATATGCTAACACATATATATGGAATCTAAAAAAGAAAAAAAAAAGAAAAGGATGGTTCTGAGGAACCTAGGGGCAGGACAGGAATAAAGACGCAGACATAGAGAATGGACTTGAGGAGACGGGGAGGGGGAAGGGTAAGCTGGGACGAAGTGAGAGATTGGCATGGACAAATATACACTACCAAATGTAAAATAGATAGCTAGTGGGAAGCAGCAGCATAGCACAGGGAGATCAGCTTGGTGCTTAGTGTCCACCTAGAGGGGTGGGATAGGGAGGGTGGGATGCAAGAGGGAGGAGATATGGGGATGTATATATATGTATAGCTGATTCACTTTGTTATACAGCAGAAATTAACACACCATTGTAAAACAATTATACTCCAATAAAGATGTTAACAAAAAGAATAAACTTAAAATTAGGATCATACTTGCTGTAATTTTTACTCATTCATCAGATGACTGGTATATACTACTATGCCTATTAGGTACGATTTTATACATCTGAAGAAGGTGAGACAGGACATTTGAGATATACAGAAACAGGCTCAGAATTCATAAATTGGTCAAAGTTATTGCCAGAGCTATGACTATAACAATGACATATTTTAAAGGTACTTAATGGCTTATAAAACACTGAGAAACAACTTGTATTACAAAAGTTTTGTATACCCTTAATGACAATTTAAACTTTGATTTTTTATTTGTTTAAAAATATTTATTTATGGGCACTGCATATATAGCAGTGAATAAGATATATAAGGCCTTGTCTTCATGGAACTGACATTCAAAGTCCTAAAAGGTCAGAAGTGTCTAAAGTAAAATCAACAGTTTCCCTTTCATCCTGTCATCACAGCCCCCAAAATAACTATTGTCAAAAACTTGATGACTCTCCTTTCATACCTCTTCTTTCCTTACACAAACATATACATACATGTAGATGCTTGTTTCTGTTTTGTAAAAATGTAGGATGATACTACTATACATGTTATTATTTACTGGTTTTATTCACTTAACAAAACATCATGGACATTCTTTCAAGTAGTTACATATAGATTTACCTTATTTTTAGTAGCTTCATCATATTCCATTGCCACAGTACATTACTGCCTTATTTCCCTATTGATAGATCTCAAAGTCACTTAAAGTTTTATTATTGAAACAAACAACATGGAAATAAATATTTTGATCAAGTTTCCTTCATAGAGATAATTTTTATTTCTTCAGATAAATTCTCCAATATGGGATTCAAAGTGGATGTGAATTTATATAAATCACTGCTGGATTACTTTTCAAAAATGTTGAGTAATATATAACCTGGTAACATAGTTATCAACAATAATAATACAATAATAATAATAGCTAACATTTATTAGCTATTATTGACTTATAATGTGCCAGAAACTAATGTAAGGGTGTATTCAATACCAAAGTACTTCTGCAATGAAAGAAGCATCATCATCTCCATTTTTACAGATGAAGAAACTGAATCAGAGATGTTTGTTAACTGGCCTAAGATCACACAGCTAGCCAGAGATGGAGGTATTATTTAAACCCATGCAATTTTGCTCAAGTCATTTAACATTTTAGTCATTCATCAATCATTTATCATTTTTACATATCTGATGGATGAAAAAGATTGTATTGTTTTAATTTTCTTGTCTCATTACTAGAGCTGTTTAGCATTTTTAATATGTTTATTTTCTTAATTCCCTCTACTATGAATTGTTTATTTATATTCCCCCCCCACCTCATTTTACATTGGACTGGTTGTTTTATACATGGTATTTTGTAGGTGTTTTTTATTTATTTATTGATAAAAATATTTGGTTTTGTGCTGCAATGAATTTCTTGTTGAAATGAAAACCCTTGTTTTGTGCTGCAATCAATCTCTCAGACTGTCATTTGCCTTTCAATTTGACTGATGTTGCCTTTTGCCATACAGAAATATTTGTAAAATCAATTATTTTCATTTATAGCTTTTGGGATTATTGTCTTGCTTAAGAAGGCCTCTTCTACCTAAAGAATACAAAAATATTATTCTATATTTTCTTGTAATATTTTAAATGATTTAAAAATTCTCTTTAATTTACTTGCAATTATAGGATAAATGCAATTATAGCATAAGTAGAAATGAGGTTATGTTCTACTTTTATTTTCTGCCATTAGATAATCATTCATCCCCAAACAATTTTTTAATGCTCCACAATTTTATATATGCTCTTTAAATAAATATGTAACTCTCTTTTTCACCTGTTTTCTGAGATCCTGATATGGTATTGCCCACTCACTCCTACAATGGGTCTGGTTGAATATTACTCTTTTAATACAAATGAAAGACAACATTATAATGATTGTAATTTCTAGTACCATAGCCCATGGGAGAGGAAAGATATTTTAGGTCCACAGATTATAGTACCTCTTTTTCAACCACAAAGGAAACACTTTCTCTTCGCCTTCTTCTTAAACAGCCAGCCTTGTGATTAAATGGGTTCATTTTGAAGTTCATTCTAATGATACTCCAATGCCAACCAAAGAATATTGAAAATCTGCCTTAAGAAACATCAGAACCAAAGATATCTCTCTCAATACCATAAATCTCCTAAAATTTCTAAATATATCTGTTACAGAAACTAAAAGATATATGTTTTCTAAGTAGAAAAACTTGCTTAACAGAATTTATTAAAATAGCAGGAGAAATATGTTACCTTTTTTGGTAAGCTTCACACATTGTGTAGTCAAAAACAGTGATTAAAACTTTCTTCACACTGTGGTGTCTGCAAAGTCAGCTGCATTTGTTTTAAATTCTACTCTCTAGCACTTCTCTTTATCAACCACAACAAAAATCAGCAATTGTTGACACATATTTCTTATGGTATAATGTATAAGGCCTTATGGTATAACGTATAAGGCCTCAGGAAAAAAATGAGAGCCATTAAAAACAGCTTAGGTCTAAATATATTTTATATATCATTAAAGAGAGGACCAAGCAAACCACAACACTTAAGAAAAAGCTTTGCCAAAAGACTGACACAATCAAGCAGCACAGGCTTAACGTCTGCATTTGAGAAATTGTCTTAACTATAAGTACTTTTAATTGATTTTAAGGAAACCATTATACAAACTAAATAATTATGAACTTTAAAATTGAACTCACCAATATGCTTTGTCTTATATAAGTAGAGTTTTACATAGATTTAATTTTCTACATTTAGGAGAACAATGTAAGAAAATCTAAAAGGCATTCACTCATCTAATGAGGCCACTTACAGCCACGTTTAAAAATATTTGTAAGATCACTATATCTTGGACTAGGATTTTTTAGTATAGCAATATCATTGTGTATAGAAATAGATTCAGGGTAAGGCAAAGTGATATTCTTCCCAGAATTCTCAACTCTTCTTGCTGGAACTGTTTCAGGCATTTTAAAATCTAACCTTAGAAGAAATTTTGTGAAATTCCTAAAATCAATGGTTTTTAGAGGAAAATTTTCTAAGAAACCATAGAAAAACAAAAGGTAATTATAGGGGAAAAAAGTAAAAATCAGGTAACATATTCAGGAGTTTTTTTTTTCTCTGAGGAATATAGCTAAACTGTACTTACATTTCTGACTTAATACCATTACCAAGAACAGCAATTTTTTTAGGGAATGTTGAGTTTAAATTTTATGTATAACCCAGTTCATCTTCAAGGTTTAGTTTCCAAAAAATTCTCCTCAGATATTGCCGTCTATCTTTGCCTGGTCTCTACACCCTACATAAATTTTATTTAATTTGGTCCTAAGATTCCTGCCTAGGCTACAAATGGCACATAAGGGCTTTGTCTGCATTGCTTTACCCTCACTAAAAACTTCAAGCCCGTCAGTCTTTTCAGCAACTTGTTCTCGCTTGTGCCATTTCCTTTCCTTGGTCTATGAAGGCTTACACTAAACAGGTGGTAAATAATAGCCTCACTTCTTTATTATATATCAGTTCGTTCACCTAGTATCATCAGTTATTGCCAAGAGAGTAAATATTATATACTAGTTAAACCGGTAGATTATAATGTTTTCACACTCCCTGTCCTCTTACCAAATGGTGGAATCTTCTTTCAACTGTCAACAGCTTACTAGGATTAGCCCCTTCAGAACGTTTCCTGGCCTAATCATACTCTCACTTGTCAGTAAAATTTGACTGGCATGTACTAAACCCAATGAAGGTTGATGCTGGGTTTTGAACAGTGCCCTCTTCTGGAAAATTCTTTACTTCATAGATTGCTGGTAGAAATACCAGATGAAATACAGACTGCTGATTAAATTTGTACTTCAGATAAATAGTGTATAATCTTTTAGTCATGAGTACATCTCATGAAATATTTTAGATATGCTTAGACTAAAAATATTATTCACTGTTTATCTGAGATTCAAATTTAACTGAGCACCCCATATTATTATTATTCACTAAATGTGGCAACACCATTTGCAGAGGTTCTGTACAAAATCTGTACTTAGGTTTACAATTTCCTAATACTCCAACAATGAGTGTGTATAATTACTGTGAAAATATTCAGCAAGAGGGACTTCACTATCTCAAGGTGAGTTTACCTGCCATCATACCCTTCCCACTATCCCCTCCCCATCACAGCAACTACTTTTATCACAATTAAGAATAAAAAAGGAGAGAGTTGGAGTTAAGTGGTGAAAAGCTCTGGCCTGGTCTAAAAGCTTCTATTGAAATCACCTTCACTAAACATAGAGAATGACAAAAATAATATCTTTGAATATGTCTTAAACCCACTGAGGGATTTTCCTTTTCATTTCTAACAACAAAGACTTTGAGGAAAAAGAGATGCAGGCATAGTGTCGGGAAGGAATCTTAGGGCCAAATTACTGGACAAAATTCATGCAGGATCTAGAAAATAGTAAACCTAAATATAATTAAAATTTTATTTTGGTTGTAGTGAATTTATTAATTATAAAGGGGGAAAGAAATCTTCAGTTTCTGTAGCTATTTTAAAGTAACTTCTCAACCTGACCTATTTATTTACTGTCTTTAAATTTATACAGAAAAATTTTAGTTACAAATTTGTTGTCACATATATATGATCTTACAATAATGCTATGAGGTAGGCAAAGACTATTAAGTCAGTTTTTACAGATTCAGGAAACTAAGAATTAGGTTAACTGATTTAATTTAGATCATGTTACTAATAGATGGTTGAACCAGAATGACAATCAGGTGCTCTTTTCAGTATAGTATTTTTATCTTGATAACTAACCGGTGTGCATCATTTGGATCACAGTACATCTTATTCAGTAGCAGTACTAAGGACTGGCTTGGGGAGTTCTCCCCATAATCACAATAGTCCTTCCATACTTATTCAAAATAAATAATATCAATAGAAATAGTCTTCTTGCCCTGCAAGTGTAGTTTCAATAAAAAATTTCTTAGCCCCCTTCCTGTCGGAGTGCTTCATACCTACCTAAGCACCTCCTATACAGAAATCCTTTAACAGCTAATAACCTTATCATTTGTTTTGTTTTTCTTCTCCCCCAATATAACCCAGATATATCAAAATACAGTTACAATTCTGTGACAAATTCTTGACTTGAATCAATTGCAGACAGATATCCTGAAAATACTCTGTGATTAATATAAAACCCCAGATGCAAAGTCATGCTCATTTTTTTTTTTCATGCTCATTTTAACATTATGGAACTTGGAATGTATTGGGGCAGAGAAGATGATAAGTGAACACCACAAAGCCAGGATCTCAAAAGGAGAATCCACAGAAAACCAGTATAAAACCATGTCCTTTAACCATATTTAAAAGACTAGAAGTTATATTTATTTAAAATTTGTCATGTATATAGCTTGATAAATAAGTTAATTATTAAATATATTTTATACAAAAAACTTTTGTTCCTGTACCATGGACCTAGACATTATTTTATAATTCTTTTGGGATCTTATATAAACAACAAGTAAAAGAATCACTTTAGTCATTTTAAAATAGATATCATGACTGAAAGGACTCAACTGGCAATTACACTTATGATTCTGATTGAAAGAATGAACAGACCAGGAAAGCAGCACCCCATACAGAATAGTGCCTGAGTGAGACCATTCCATTCAGTATATATTTTATATATCTGCTAAAGTACAATTTTCAGAAATTTGAAGACAACTCATATGCAAGTGTAAAATGAACATTTGTCAAAATTTGTTATTTAATACTTTAGTTAATTAGAGAACCAGTAATATATTAAAACTCGTTCAAAGAAACACTTAAAGGCACATAATCTGTAGGAATACTGAAATAAATTTGTTAATACATGCAAATTGGTTTCTATCGTATAGGACAATAAAATGTATTTTCCTTCCAAGTGACAATTGAATATATCTTTACTGAGTGAAATCCATTTGCATAGCTTAGATAAAAAATTATCTGTATTACTATTAGTTGTCTACAAGAAAACTTCTACCCCTACAAAATAGGAAATAATGTAGTGAATACAAAAATCAATCAAAAACTTAGAACTCTGCTTAAGTTAAATAATCCCCAGAGGATTTGCTAGGCAATGCCTTGGACACCCAAGAATAACTTCTGTCCAATTTTAAGTGTAAGGCAATATTTTCAACATATCATATGCTCAAATTTAATCAGTCTTTTATATATATATATATATGATTATAATAATACAGTATAAATGGATCTTCTTATTTTATATCTGTTCACATACTGATAATATTGATAGTTGCTATGGACTGAATGTTTTTGTCCCCTCAGTATTCATGTTGAAGCCCTAAACCTCAATGTAATAACATTTGGAGGTGGGGCCTTTAGGAGGTAATTAGGTTTAGATGAGGTCATGAGGGTGGAACCCACATGATAAGATTAGTCACCTTATAAGCAGAGGAACAGACCAGAACCCATTCTCTATGCGAGTATACAGCAAGAAGAAGGATGTCTGCCAACCAAGAAGAGGGTTCTCATCAGACACCAAATCAGCTAGCACTTTGCTCTTGGACTTCCCAGACACCAGAATTGTGAGAAATAAATGTTGTTCTAGCCACCCAGTCTATGGTAATATGTTATAGTGACTCCATTTGACTAAGAAAATAATTCAGCTCAAAAATACCTAAAATATAAACATCATTATTTAGTATTTATATCCATAGGATGTAAATATTTTCTTTTTTCTAAGGGAGTGGGAACATGCTTTAGGAAATGATTCATCTGTTTTGAAATTAATAGTCTACAAATATAGAAATAAACTGAAAACAAATTAACACATACACAGTTAAGTTGGTGAACAAAAAGCAGACAACAGTCTTGTCTTCACTCAATATTGCTGGTACTCTCTCTAGCGTGGCTTTTCCTTTTGGTGCACTCTGTTTAAGGTCAGGGTACTGGTAGATTTTGTGCTTAACTGCAAACTGGCCATCCTATTGCACTCTGGCATACATATAGCCTTCCTATAACACTGTGGCATAAAACTGCTAATATGGATATTTTTCAAGTGAATTTGTGAGTATTGGTAATGTCCATCAGTTGCCATGACTCCTTATAAAATAGCTTCTATAAAAGTTCCCCACTTTAAAGAAACACATCAAAAAGGGAGCTATACTTATTGAAATATGCTATTATGATAATGTTTCCTTTTCATTTTACTTTATAAGGCACATTATGACCTTCACCATAGAGAACTTACAAAATAAGTACATTAGCAACAAATAGTTGAGGCTTTCAAATACAAGCCATTAAGTGACATTATACATGATAAACCCATTTAGGAGAAACAGCTAAAAGCATGGAGTTTGAAGAGGGAAATTTTACTTCCAGAAAGAGAAAGCCAAAAAATAAATTTAAAGGACTGGGCATAGATTTTCTCATAGATCTGAAAGTATCTC
This sequence comes from Balaenoptera musculus, assembly GCF_009873245.2. Taxonomy (NCBI): domain Eukaryota; kingdom Metazoa; phylum Chordata; class Mammalia; order Artiodactyla; family Balaenopteridae; genus Balaenoptera; species Balaenoptera musculus. The sequence goes on along the minus strand of NC_045806.1, from coordinate 71,905,837 downwards.
AGGAGTATGGTTTAAGATCTTGTATTTAATATTTTGGTACAATATATACACCTTTAAATAATCAATGTTAGTACACACGATGAAAGAAAGGTAAATTTTCATTTAACATTTGCTAATTATTCACAACCACACTCTCTTAGGTTAAATTTTACAGAAAAGAACTAAAACCATGAAGTTAAGAAAATAAGATTTACTTTGTAAAAGAGAAGATCATTTTGGTTGAGGGGGCAGATGGACAATCTTCTATTTTTCTTTTTAAGATCATGTTCTCCTCCTCTTCAACTCTCAAGAATTTTGGTCTTAAAAATTCTTTTCGAATTATTGAGTACTCTTTCTATTCACCATAGTACTTTAAGTCCTAGCCAGAGCAGTTATGCAAGAAAAAGAAATAAAAGACATCTAAATTTGGAAAGAAGACATAAAATATCTGTTCACAAATAAAATAAATCTTATATGTATAAAACTCTAAAGATTCCACAAAAACCAGTGGAACTAATATATTCAGAAAAATTGAAGGATACAAAATCAATATGCAAATATCTATGCACTAACAATGACTAATCCAAAAAAATTAAGAAAAAATTCCATTAACAATAGCATTGACTCCCTCTTGCGAGAGCACCAGAATCACAACTGGCTGCTGGACAATCATCAACAGTAAGACACTGGAACTCACCAAGGAGGATACCCCACATCCAAGGACAGAGGAGAAGCCACAGTGAGACAGTAGGAGGGGCGCAATCAGAGTCAAATCAAATCCCATAACTGCTGGGTGGGTGACTCACAGACTGGCGAACACTTACACCACAGAAGTCCAGCCACTGGAGTGAAGCTTCTGAGCCATGTCAGGCTTCCCAACCTGGGGGTCCGGCAACGGGAGGAGGAATTCATATAGAATCAGACTTTGAAGCCTAGTGGGAATTGATTGCAGGACTTTGACAGGACTGGGGGAAACAGAGACTCCACTCTTGGAGGGCACACACAAAGTAGTGTGCACATCGGGACCCAGGGGAAGGAGCAGTGACCCCGGGGGAGACTGAACCAGACCTACCTGCTGGTGTTGGGGGGTCTCCTGCAGAGGCGGGGGGTGGCTCTGTTTCACCGTGGGGACAAGGACACTGGCAGCGGAGGTTCTGGGAAGTGCTCCTTGGCGTGAGCCCTCCCAGAGTCTGTCATTAACCCCATCAAAGAGCCCAGGTAGGCTCCAGTGTGGGGTTGCCTCAGGCAAAACAAACAACAGGGAGGGAACCCAGTCCCACCCATCAACAGTCAAGTGGAATAAAGTTTTATGGAGCTCTGACCGCCACAGCAACAGTCAGCTCTACCCGCCACCAGAGCCTCCCATCAAGCCTGTTAGATAGCCTCAACCACCAGAGGACAGACAGCAGAAGCAAGAAAAACTACAATCCTGCAACCTGTGGACCAAAAACCACAGTTACAGAAAGATAGACAAGATGAAAAGGCAGAGGGCTATATACCAGATGAAGGAACAAGAAAAAACCCCAGAAAAACAACTAAATGAAGTGGAGATAGGCAACCTTCCAGAAAAAGAATTCAGAATAATGATAGTGAAGATGATCCATGATCTTGAAAAAAGAATGGAGGAAAAGATTCAGAAGATGCAAGAAATGATTAACAAAGACCTAGAAGAATTAAAGAACAAACAAACAGAGATGACCAATACAATAACTGAAATGAAAACTACACTAGAAGGAATCAATAGCAGAATAACTGAGGCAGAAGAACGGATAAGTGACCTGGACGACAGAATGGTGGAATTCACTGCTGCAGAACAGACTAAAGAAAAAAGAATGAAAAGAAATGAAGACAGCCTAAGAGACTTCTGGGACAACATTAAACGCAACAACATTCTCATTATAGGGGTCCCAGAAGGAGAAGAGAGAGAGAAAGGACCAGAGAAAATATTTGAAGACATTATAGTCGAAAACTTCCCTAACATGGGAAAGGAAATAGCCACCCAAGTCCAGGAAGCACAGAGAGTCCCATACAGGATAAACCCAAGGAGAAACACACCGAGACACATAGTAATCAAAATGGCAAAAATTAAAGACAAAGAAAAATTATTGAAAGCAGCAAGGGAAAAATGACAAATAACATACAAGGGAACTCCCATAAGGTTAACAGCTGATTTCTCAGCAGAAACTCTACAAGCCATAAGGGAGTGGCATGATATACTTAAAGTGATGAAAGGGAAGAACCTACAACCAAGATTACTCTACCCGGCAAGGATCTCATTTAGATTTGATGGAGAAATCAAAAGCTTTACAGACAAGCAAAAGCTAAGAGAATTCAGCACCACCAAACCAGCTCTACAACAAATGCTAAAGGAACTTCTCTAAGTGGGAAACACAAGAGAAGAAAAGGACCTACAAAAACAAACCCAAAACAATTAAGAAAATGGTCATAGGAACATACATATCGATAATTACCTTAAACGTGAATGGATTAAATGCTCCAACCAAAAGACACAGGCTTGCTGAATGGATACAAAAACAAGACCCATATATATGCTGTCTACAAGAGACCCACTTTAGACCTAGAGACACATACAGACTGAAAGTGAGGGGATGGAAAAAGATATTCCATGCAAATGGAAATCAAAAGAAAGCTGGAGTAGCTATACTCATATCAGATAAAATAGACTTTAAAATAAAGAATGTTACAAGAGACAAAGAAGGACACTACATAATGATCAAGGGATCGATCCAAGAAGAAGACATAACAATTAAAAATATATATGCACCCAACATAGGAGCACCACAATACATAAGGCAACTGCTAACAGCCATAAAAGAGGAAATTGACAGTAACACAATAATAGTGGGGGACTTTAACACCTCACTTACACCAAGGGACAGATCATCCAAAATGAAAATAAATAAGGAAACAGAAGCTTTAAATGACACAATAGACCAGATAGACTTAATTGATATTTATAGGACATTCCATCCAAAAACAGCAGATTACACATTCTTCTCAAGTGCACACGGAACATTCTCCAGGATAGATCACATCTTGGGTGACAAATCAAGCCACAGTAAATTTAAGAAAATTGAAATCATATCAAGCATCTTTTCTGACCACAATGCTATGAGATTAGAAATGAATTACAGGGAAAAAAACGTAAAAAGGACAAACACATGGAGGCTAAACAATACGTTACTAAATAACCAAGAGATCACTGAAGAAATCAAAGACGAAATCAAAAAATACCTAGAGACAAATGACAATGAAAACACGACGACCCAAAACCTATGGGATGCAGCAAAAGCAGTTCTAAGAGGGAAGTTTATAGCTATACAAGCCTACCTCAAGAAACAAGAAAAATCTCAAGTAAACAATCTAACCTTACACCTAAAGAAACTAGAGAAAGAAGAACAAACAAAACCCAAAGTTAGCAGAAGGAAAGAAATCATAAAGATCAGAGCGGAAATAAATGAAATAGAAACAAAGAAAACAATAGCAAAGATCAATAAAACTAAAAGCTGGTTCTTTGAGAAGATAAGCAAAATTGATAAGCCATTAGCCAGACTCATCAAGAAAAAGAGGGAGAGGACTCAAATCAATAAAATCAGAAATGAAAAAGGAGAAGTTACAACAGACACTGCAGAAATACAAAGCATCCTAAAAGACTACTACAAGCAACTTTATGCCAATAAAATGGACAACCTGGAAGAAATGACAAATTCTTAGAAAGGTATAACCTTCCAAGACTGAACCAGGAAGAAACAGAAAATATGAACAGGCCAATCACAAGTAATGAAATTGAAACTGTGATTTAAAATCTTCCAACAAAAAAAAGTCCAGGACCAGATGGCTTCACAGGTGAATTCTATCAAACATTTAGAGAAGAGCTAACACCTATCCTTCTCAAACTCTTCCAAAAAATTGCAGAGGAAGGAACACTCCCAAACTCATTCTATGAGGCCACCATCACCCTGATACCAAAACCAGACAAAGATACTACAAAAAGAGAAAATTACAGACCAATATCACTGATGAGTATATATGCAATAATCCTCAACAAAATACTAGCAAGCAGAATCCAACAACACATAAAAAGGATCATACACCATGATCAAGTGGGATTTATCCCAGGGATGCAAGGATTCTTCAATATACGCAAATCAATCAATGTGATACACCATATTAACAAATTGAAGAAGAAAAACCATATGATCATCTCAATAGATGCAGAAAAAGCTTTTGACAAAATTCAACACCCATTTATGATAAAAACTCTCCAGAAAGTGGGCATAGAGGGAACCTACCTCAACATAATAAAGGCCATATATGACAAACCCACAGCAAACATCATTCTCAATGGTGAAAAACTGAAAGCATTTCCTCTAAGATCAGGAACGAGACAAGGATGTCCACTCTCACCACTATTATTCAACATAGTTCTGGAAGTCCTAGCCACGGCAATCAGAGAAGAAAAAGAAATAAAAGGAATACAAATTGGAAAAGAAGAAGTAAAACTGTCACTGTTTGCGGATGACATGATATTATACATAGAGAATCCTAAAACTGCCCCCAGAAAACTGCTAGAGCTAATTAATGAATATGGTAAAGTTGCAGGACACAAAATTATTGCACAGAAATCTCTTGCATTCCTATACACTAATGATGAAAAATCTGAAAGAGAAATTATGGAAACACTCCCATTTACCACTGCAACAAAAAGAATAAAATACCTAGGAATAAACCTACCTAGGGAGACAACAGACCTGTATGCAGAAAACTATACGACACTGATGAAAGAAATTAAAGATGATACAAATAGATGGAGAGATATACCATGTTCTTGGATTGGAAGAATCAACATTGTGAAAATGAGTATACTACCCAAAGCAATCTACAGATTCAATGCAATCCCTATCAAACTACCACTGGCATTTTTCACAGAACTAGAACAAATCATCTTAAAATTTGTATGGAGACACAAAAGACCCCGAATAGCCAAAGCAGTCTTGAGGGAAAAAAACGGAGCTGGAGGAATCAGACTCCCTGACTTCAGACTATACTACAAAGCTACAGTAATCAAGACAATATGGTACTGGCTGAAAAACAGAAACATAGATCAATGGAACAAGAGAGAAAGCCCAGAGATAAACCCACGCACCTATTGTCAACTAATCTATGACAAAGGAGGCAAAGATATACAATGGAGAAAAGACAGTCTCTTCAATAAATGGTGCTGGGAAAACTGGACAGCTACATGTAAAAGAATGAAATTAGAATACTCCCTAACACCATACACAAAAATAAACTCAAAATGGATTAGAGACCTAAATGTAAGGCTGGACACTATAAAACTCTTAGAGGAAAACATAGGAAGAACACTCTTTGACCTAAATAACAGCAAGATCTTTTTTGATCCACCTCCTAGAATAATGGAAATAAAAACAAAAATAAACAAATGGGACCTAATGAAACTTAAAAGCTTTTGCACAGCAAAGGAAACCATAAACAAGACCAAAAGACAACCATCAGAATGGGAGAAAATATTTGCAAATGAAGCAACTGACAAAGGATTAATCTCCAAGATTTACAAGCAGCTCATGCAGCTCAATAACAAAAAAACGAACAACCCAATCCAAAAATGGGCAGAAGACCTAAATAGACATTTCTCCAAAGAAGATATACAGATGGCCTACAGACACATGAAAGAATGCTCAACATCATTAATCATTAGAGAAATGCAAATCAAAACTACAATGGGATATCATCTCACACCGGTCAGAATGGCCATCATCAAAAAATCTAGAAACAATAAATGCTGGAGAGGGTGTGGAGGAAAGGGAACTGTCTTGCACTGTTGGTGGGAATGTAAATTGATATAGCCACTATGGAGAACAGTATGGAGGTTCCTTTAAAAACTACAAATAGAACTACCATACGATCCAGCAATCCCACTACTGGGCATATACCCTGAGAAAACCATAGTTCAAAAAGAGTCATGTACCAAAATGTTCATTGCAGCTCTATTTACAATAGCCAGGACATGGAAGCAACCTAAATGTCCATCGACAGATGAATGGATAAAGAAGATGTGGCACATATATACAATGGAATATTATTCAGCCATAAAAAGAAATGAAATGGAGGTATTTGTAATGAGGTGGATGGAGTTAGAGTCTGTCATACAGAGTGAAGTAAGTCAGAAAGAGAAAAACAAATACAGTATGCTAACACATATATACGGAATCTAAGGGGAAAAAAAGCCATGAAGAACCTAGTGGCAAGACGGGAATAAAGACACAGACCTACTAGAGAATGGACTTGAGGATATGGGGAGGGGGTGGGGTGAGATGTGACAGGGTGAGAGAGTGTCATGGACATATATACACTACCAAATGTAAAATAGATAGCTAGTGGGAAGCAGCCGCATAGCACAGGGAGATCAGCTCGGCGCTTTGTGACCACCTAGAGGGGTGGGATGGGGAGGGTGGGAGGGAGGGAGATGCAAGAGGGAAGAGATATGGGAACATATTGTATATGTATAACTGATTAACTTTGTTATAAAGCAGAAGCTAACACACCATTGTAAGGCAATTATACTTCAATAAAGATGTTTAAAAAAAAATATGGAGGTTCCTTAAAAAACTAAAAATAGAATTACCATATGACCTAGCAATCCCACTACTGGGCATATACCCAGAGAAAACCGTAATTCAAAAAGACACATGCACCCGAATGTTCATTGCAGCACTATTTACAATAGCCAGGTCATGGCAGCAACCTAAATGCCCATCAACAGACGAATGGATAAAGAAGTTGTGGTACATATATACAGTGGAATATTACTCAGCCATAAAAAGGAACGAAATTGAGTCATTTGTTGAGACGTGGATGGATCTAGAGACTGTCATACAGAGTGAAGTAAGTCAGAAAGAGAAAAACAAATATCGTATATTGACGCATGTATGTGGAACCTAGAAAAATGGTACAGATGAGCCGGTTTGCAGGGCAGAAGTTGAGACACAGATGTAGAGAATGGACATATGGACACCAAGGAGGGAAAACTGCAGTGGGGTGGGGATGGTGGTGTGCTGAATTGGGGGATTGGGATTGACATGTATACACTGATGTGTATAAAATTGATGCCTAATAAGAACCTGCAGTATAAAAAAACAAACAAACAAAACAACTAATACTTAACTTTCATTGGGTTATTTGTATGGAAATACGTTAATATAAATGTTTCAGATATTACATGAAATTTCTAAAAATCTTATATGTTCTGGTATAATGTTGTAAGTCATAATCCTAGTTATTACCTTAAAATATATATCTCAGAAATAACTAATTTTCTTGTCAACTACATTATTATGAACTTTCATCAAATCTTTAACTGTGGTCATTTTTACGTCTTTTGTCATTTATAGACAGTTCTGGGTGTACTCTGATGCTCTTGCAAATATGTTCCTATAAAAGGGTTTCATCTTTAAGAAATTCATGGAAAAGACTCTGACAAGTACAGGTTTCTGGTAACTGACTGTACTGCTGAACTGAATGAATAAGCATTTTCAGAACTCTAGTGAAAAACTGATGAACTCATAAAAGTGCTAACAAAAGATCAAGATAAAAAAAAAATTAATTACATGGGACTGAGTGAACTGATGAGGATGAGTATAATTTTTGTGACTCTCTGTCTGAATTTAAAAAAAAAATCCCACAAGGACTCACAGGCAAAGAATATACAAATCAATTTTCACTGCAAAGTAAAGGAGCTGTTACAGTGGAGGATTACTGGACTGAATGTCAATATTATGACATAGTATGAGTGTGTTTCATGTTTGGTAATTGCAATCATTGTTGCTTTTGTTGTGGTCATCCATGTACAATGCTTGGTGTCAGTCTATTTATCTCTTGTAAAAATAAAATACAGTTTGTGTGTGTGGAAATAAAAAAAAACAATAGCATCAAAAATAATAAAATAGGAGTAAACTTAATCAGAGGTGAAAGCCTTGCACACTGAAAACTATAAAATGTTACTTAAAAAAATAAAACAAGATTATTAAATGGAAATATCATTAAGTGGAAAGACATGTCCTGTTCATGAATTGGAAAACTTAATACTGTTACAATGTAAATACTACATAAAGCAATCTACAGATTCAATGCAATCCCCATCAAAATTCAAAAGACATTTTTTCAGATATAGAAAAATTCATCCTAAAATTCATATAAAATCTCAAGGACCCCAAGGGATAAAACAGTACTGAAAAAAAAAAAGTTGGAGGTCTCACACTTTACTATTTCCAAACTTACTTCTGTGAAGGAAAAACTTTTCTTGTACCTTCTTATGCTCAATCAGTTGGGATCTGTGTATTGAACTGTCAAAAGATAGATTAACAGAAGAAAAGACAAAATTTATTATATTCATATGTGAGTGCACAAAAGAAGTATCTTGATCAATAATTAGAGATAGGGATAAAACTCTCCAGAGAGAGGCTTTACGGCAGCCTCTCATTCAGAACTTTCTGTCTCTAGTAAAATAAGGGAAGCTCCAGAAAATCTTTCTGCACCTGTTGAATCTCAAATGTCTTTATCTTAAAATATTTTTTTTTATATTTGACACAGTAAACAGTAGTATATTCTGGATACCTTCACTCTTAAATTGCAGTAATCAAAAGAGTGGGATACTGGCTTAAAGAGAGACAATGGAATAGAATAGAGATCCCATTAACCTTTACATATATCATCAAATGATTTTGGACAAGGGTGTCAAGGCCATTCAGTAGGTGAAAGTTCTGTCTTTTTACAAATTGTTTTGGGAAAACTAGATATTTATATGAAAAGATGAATTTGGACTACTGCCTTACACTATATACAAAAATTAAATCAAAATGGATCAAAAACGTAAACATAAGACTACAAAGTGGAAAACTCTTAGAAGAAAACAGAGGAAAAAATTCATGACATTGGATTTAGCAATGATTTCTTGGATATGACACCAAAAGCATAGGCAACAAAACAAGAAAATGATAAACTGTACTACATCAACTTTTTAAATCTATGTATCAAAGGACACAATGAACAGAGTGAAAAGGCAACCCACAGAATGGGAGAAAATATTTAAAAACAATATATCTGATAAGGGGTTGATATCTGGGATATATAAAGAACTAATACAAATCAACAACAAAAAACAAACAACCCTGTGGGGGGAAATTCATTTTTCTAAAGAAGATATATAAATCACTTATAAACCATCAAAAGATGCTCAAAATCACTAATCATCAGGGAAATACAAATCAAAACCACAGTGACATACATCTTCACACTCATTAAGATTGCTACTTAAAAAATAATAATAACACATGTTGGCAAGGATGTGGAGAAATTGGAACCCTGTACGCTTTTTACTGGGAATGTAAAATGGTGTAGACAGTATTGAAAACAGTATGGCATTTCTTTAAATATTAAAAATAAACTTGTCATGTAATCCAGTAATTCCACTCTGGGTATATATCCAAAAGAATTAGAAGAAGAGCCTCAGGACAATGACAGTTCTGCAGACTGTGGACACAATCCACCTACCAGCAAACCAGCACCTGCGCTGGGACCAGCTGAGCTCTGGCTACACTCACCAGTGAGCCTGCTCTAGCTTTGGGACCAACCTCACCCACCAGCAGGCAGACATCAGCCACAGGAAAACCTCAGTGCCATATCCCAAAGACCCATCCCACCCATCAACAGGCCAGCACCAGCCCCGGGACAAGATAAGCCATGTCCTTGTCACCAGCAGGTCAACACAAGCTTTGGGACACCATGGACCCTGCAGCCAGCTGTGTCAGGAACTGGCCACATTCATTAGCAGTCTGATAACAGCTCTGAGACCCCTGGGCCCTGTAGTCAGACCCCAGTACATGGCTCTCTCTGCCAGTGGGCCAGCACTAGCCCCAGGACCTGGTTTCCCCCACCAGTGGGTGGGAACCAACCCTGGGATCTGCTGGACCCTGACTCCACTCAACAGTGAGCCAGCACTAGCCCTGGGGACCCCAGGGTTCTGCAGCCAGCCACCTCCCGACCCAGTCAAGCCAACCAGTGACTGGCAGTTTCTTCACAAGGAAGGGCCTGGAAACCAACAAGACTGGGATCCAACCAAGCCTACCATACAGCCCACAGTAGTCTGCTCACCACAACAGAAGTACACAGGTAGCCCACAAAGGGGGCACCCTTAAAACATATAGCTCTGGTGACAAAAGGGGAGTGTACTGCTGGGAGACAAAGGATGTTTCCTACAAAAGGCCACTTCTCCAATATCAGGAAATGTAACCTACCTATCAGATACATAGAAATAAAATAGGCAAAATGAAGCAATAGGGGAACATGTTCAAAATGAAGGAACAAGATAAAACCCCAGAACTAAGTGAAGTGGAGATAGGCAATATACCAAAGAAAGAGATTAAGGTAATGATTGTAAAGATAATAAAAGAACTTAGGAGAAGAATGGATGCACAGGGAGAGAAGTTAGATATTTTTAACAAAGAGTTGGAAAATATCAAGAACAACCAGACAGAGATGAAGAATATAGTAACTGAAATGAAAAATACAGTAGAAGGAGTCAACAGTAGGCTAAATGATACAGAGGAATGGATCAGAGAGATGGAAGACAGAGTAATAGAAATCACTGACACTGAACAGAAAAAAAGAAAAAAGAATGAAAATAAATGAGGACAGTTTAAGAGACCTCTGTGACAACATTAATGATACTAACATTCACATTATATGGGTCCCAGAAAAAGAAAAGAGAGAGAAAGGGGCTGAGAACATATTTGAAGGCATGATACATGAAAACTTCCCTAACTTGGGAAAGGAAACTGATATCTAAGTCCAGGAAGCACAGAGAGTCCCAAACAGGATTAACCCAAAGAGGAACACACCAAGACACATTGTAATTAAAATGGCAAAAATTAAAGATGGAGAATATCAAAAGCAGGAAGGGAAAAGCAACAAATAACATACAAGGGAACTCCCATAAGGCTATGCACTGACTTTTCAGCAGAAACTCTGCAGGCCAGAAGATAGGGCCACAATACATTTAAAGTGATGAAAAGGAAAAACCTACAACCCAAAATACTTTACCCAGCAAGGCTCTTATTCAGATTTGACGGAGAGATCAAAAGTTTTACAGAAAGGCAAAAGCTAATAGAGTTCAGCACCACCAAACCAGCTTTATAGGAAATGTTAAATGAACTTCTCTAAGTGAAAAAGAAAAGGCCACAACTAGAGACATGAAAATTATTAAGGAAAAAATCATCAAAAAAGGCAAGAATATAGTAAAGTTAGAAAATCAACAACATACAAAGCTAGTAGGAAAGTTAAAAGACAAAAGTAGTAAAATCATCAATATTCACAATAAGTAGTTAAAGGATACACAAAGCAATTAGATGTAAAATATGATGTCAAAAATAGTAATTGTGAGGAGGAGAGAGCACAAATGCAGGGCTGTTAAAATGCATTTGAAGTTAAGAGATAAGGGGGCTTCCCTGGTGGCGCAGTGGTTGAGAATCTGCCTGTCAATGCAGGGGACAAGGGTTCGATCCCTGGTCCGGGAAGATCTCACATGCCACAGAGCAAATAAGTCTGTGTGCCACAACTACTGAGCCTGCGCTCTAGAGTCCGTGAGCCACAACTATTGAGCCCACATGCCACAACTACTGAAGCCGCGCGCCTAGAGCCAGTGCTCCACAGTGAAAGAAGCCACTGCAATGAGAAGACCGTGCACTGCAATGAAGACCCAACACAGCCTAAAATAAATAAATAAATAAATATTTTTTTAAAAAAGAGATAAGGAATTTAAAACACTCATATATATAACTGTATATAAACTTCATGGTATCCACAAACCAAAAATCTATGAAAGACACAAAAAAGAGAAAGGAATCCAAATATAACACTAAAGATCAACATCTAATCACAAGACAGGAGAACAAAAGAAGAAGAAATGAATAAAAAATGGCTACCAAAGTAACCCAAAACATTTAACAAAATGGTAAAAGGACATACATATCAATAATTAAATGTAAATGGATTAATGTTACAATTAAAAGACAAAGAATGGCTGAATGAACACAAAAACAAAAGCTATATACATGCTGCCTACAAGCAACTCACTTCAGATCTAAATGCACACACAGACTGAAAGTGAGGGGATGGAAAACAGTATTCCATGCAAATGGAAATCAAAAGAAAGTCAGGATAACAATACCTATGGCAGACAAAATAAACTATGAAACAAAGACTTGAACAGAAGACAAAGACGGACATTACATAATGATCAAGGGATCAATCCAAAAAGATATAACAATTGTGAATATATATGCACACAACAAAGGAGCACCTAAATACATAAAGCAAATATTAAGAGACATAAAGGGAAAAATTTACAGTAACACAATAACAGTAGGGGAATTTAACACCTCACTTACATCATAGGACAGATCATACAGATAGAAAATCAACAAGGAAACATTGGCCTTAAATAACACATGAGAGAAAATGGGCTTAATAGATATATATATATAGAGAACATTCCATTCAAAAGCAGAAGAATACACATACTTTTCAAGTGTGCATGGAACATTCTCCAGGATAGGTTACATGCTAGGTCATGAAGCAAGCCTTGATAAATTTAAGAAAATTAAAATCATAGCAAGCATCTTTTCAAACCACAATGCTATGAGACTTGAAATCACCTACAAGAAAAAAAATGCAAAAAACACAAACACCTGGAGGCTAAATAATATGCTACTAAACAACCAATGGATCACTGAAGAAATCAAAGAGGAAATAAAAAAAATTCCTGGAGACAAATGAAAATGAAAACACAACAATCCAAAATCTGTAGGATGCAGCAAAAGACGTTCTAAGAGAGAAGTTTGCAGTGGTACAAGCTTACCTCAGGAAACATGAAAATCTCAAATAAAAAAAAAAAAACCTTTACACCTAAAGGAACTAGAAAAAGAAGAACAAACAAAACCCAAAGTTAGTTGAAGGAAAGAAATCATAAAGATCAGAGCAGAAATCAATGAAATGGAATACATAGACACTAAAAAAAAAAAAAAAAAAAGAAAAGATCAATGAAACTGAGCCAGTTCTTTAAAAAGATAAACAAAATCTATAAACCTTTAGCCAGACTCAACAAGAAAAAAGTGTCCACATCAATAACATCAGAATGAAAAAGGAGAATTTACAACTGAAACAGAGAAATACAAAGAATCATAAAAGATTACTGTGAACAAATTATGAAAGTCAAATGAACAAACAGGAAGAAATGGAAAATTTCCTAGAAATGTACAAATTTCTAGCAAATACAGTATGACTTTGCTAATATAAAATATCTAGATTAGTCAAATTTATAGAGACAGAAAGTAGAATGTTGGTTGCCAGAGTCTGGAAGGAGGTAGAATGGGGAATTATTGTTTAATTGGTAGAGAGTTTCAGTTTTGCAAGATGAAAAGTGTTATGGAGATAGATAATGATGATGGTTTTACAATGATGTGAATGTACTTAAGGCCCCTGAACTGTACACTTAAAAATGGTTAGACGGTAAATTTTATGTAATCTGTACTTTATCACAATTAAAAAGTAATAATAAATTATTGAAGACCTCAAAGACCTTCTGTCTATTTAGGTTACAATTATTTCTATATACCATATTTAAAATTAGAGCTGAGAAATAGGAAGTTCAAATCTGAAAATAAAAATCTTAAAATAAAAATATTAAAATGAAATATTTTTAAACTCCATAAGTGTTAACATAAATAACATATACTTATGAAGACTGTATTTTCCAAAACAAAAATCTTATTAAGAACAGTGGCACTGTTTTATGTTCTTGCAAATCTCTGCAACATCTGGCTTAATAGAGGACAGCTGAGTTCTCACAGCCTCTTTTGACTTCTATCTATTCCAATATGCTATCCTGGAATATATAACAAAAATTCGGCCTTACAAACTCATGTATTTAGAAAAGATAGTAATATTGTATAGACTTTTCAAATAATTGTTGATACTTTTCTTTGATAGCAATTACACCAAAACTTGACAAATGGCAGTTTCTTAAAGATTAGTTCTGAAGCAGATCCTGGAACTGTATTAACTATTTTGTACCTTGTTACATTAAAACACATTTGCCTGTTTTGTACTTTGAGAGTATTGTTTACACCTGCATAATTTTGTAACACAAAGCATTTTGTCGTTTGAAAAATATTGACTCATTGACTTATGCAGACCTTCCAAATGTTGACATATAAAGTACAAAATATCAAAAACACAACATTTGTTGTTAATTATCAACAGTGGTCTCATCAGAAAAATTATTAAGTATTGAGAAGCTGTCAGGCTCATGGTGGCAGATACAAGTTTTTCAAAATTATTGAATCTGGGCTGACCTTAGTGTAATGGAATTGACTTTTTGAGTCTTCAGAGGTTAGGTCATAAATAGTCTTGTGGTTTCTGCCTGAGTCCCTGGGGTCACATGATCTGGGTAGGTCAGTTGAATGATGGAAGTCGACTACACTGAAACAGTGATGCTATGAGGAAGACCAAACAAAACACATGGAGTGGTCACTCGACTCTAGCCTCAGCTGCAATCTGATTGTCACTATATGGAAGTCCAAAGGAAAAGTGCCAGATGAGCTCAGTCAACTTACAGAACTGTCAAAGAGAAATTGTTGTTTTATAGTCACAATATTTTGTGATGGTGTGTTGCACAGAGTAAAATAACCAAAAATGTACTTTCAGGTCTAACATACTGTCATTTCTAAAAATGTGGTTCCAGGGTTTTCTCCAGTACTATTTGTGACAATCTATTATATATTATGGTACTCCCTCAGTGCTTTTCACAGGGAACACTAAATTTCCTAATGAAAGTTAGTGAATAATATGATCTGATTTACATAAATTCTTCTTTCAACCAACTTCACAGAATCACCTTTGTTCCATAAAGTGAGACATAACAGTAGTAGTAGTAGTGGTAGCAGTAATAATAATAAATTAGATAGTGATACATATATAATATATATACATGCATGTTTTATACATATATTTATATATAAGTATATACATAATGCATATAGTGATATATGTATAATATATAAACATATATAGAGTATATATAATATTTATAAATATACATTTTAGATTATATACTCACTATATTAGTTATTATAATATTATTATAAGTATATATTAAGTATATATATTTATAAATATATATATATTAAACATTTAATCTCCCTGATAGCAATGTGAAGTACTATCTTATTCCATTTTACAGATGAGAAACCAAAGCATAGAGAATTTAAGTAAATTGTCTAAGATAACACAGATGGGAATGCTAGAGTTAAAACCCAAGAGTCTATCTAAGGAGTCAGTCTAAAGTTGGTGCCCCATGGCCAATAAACTGGCAAAATCCTTCAATAACCAATTAATTAATTGGTTCTCATGTTTGTCTCTGTATATAATTATTGCAGTGCTTCCAAAACCCTATTGATCATAAGAATCATTAGGGGAACTTTTTAAAACTAGAGCTCCTGGAACTTCAGCTGAGAAATGATAAATAAAAATTCCCAGTGGAGAAATCTTAAATATCTGTTGTTGCTGTTGTTTTTATCATATGCCCAGGGTATTTCTTATGATTTGTTAAATTTGAGAACCACAGCCTTAAGGTACTGAGTTGTATTTTCCATTTTCTTTCACTCTGCCAGATGGATTCTAGAGTGCCTATACTAAGCATTTTACATATATTGTACACAAGGACCCTACCTGAAGAGTGGGTTTTATTATCTCCATTTGCAGGTAAGAAAATTAAGGTCCTGTAAAAGTTAAATAATATAAACAAACCCACAGATTGTAAGTAACAGAGTGGGTCTGTCTGGCTCCAAAGTCCTTCTTTTTTTTTACCTTCTCCCTCATTTGACTTTAATTCACACTAAGAAAAGTGGCTTGTCTGTGTGGTATTCATTTATGACTTGACCTTAAATGCAATTCAATTTGAACTTTAAAAAAATGTTTAATTGTAAATATTGGAAATATTCTTGTTCTACAATAAATGCGTATTTCTATTATAATCTGTAAAAACAGCTTAATTCTTCACAAAGTCTGTGGACAGTGAAAATGGTGCATATCATTCATGTTCCTTAATATACCTGGCATTCTCCAAGATATCTACCTTGCTGGCTCCCTTACGTTTTTCTCAGGTCCTTACCCAGTTATCACCATTTTAACAAGTTCTTTCTGTCCACCTTATTTAAAATTATACCCCTTCTTTCCACCACTGGGTCCCCACCACCAATGTTGGCTTTATTTTTCTTCATGACATTTATCACTAGCTTTTACATAGTTCACTGCTGCATTTTCAGCACCTGGAATAGTACCTGGCATATAGTGGGCTCAATACATGTTTATTAGATAAATGAATTAATTAATTAATGAAATCTGAGCCATGTGCATGAATACTTTGTCTTCTTTCTCCTTTGAGATATAATTGACATATAACATTGTGTACGTTGAAAGTTTACAATGTGATAATTTGATACACACACACACACACACACATATATATATATATATATTGCAAACTCTTTACCAGAGTAAGGCTAGCTAAACATCCTTCATTTCATATAATTGCCATTTTGTTGTTGGTGGTATTATGTTGAAACATTAAAATTCTACTCTCGCAGCAACTTTCAAGGATACAATACAGTATTGTGAACTGTAGTCACCACAATTTATATTAGACCCCCATAATTTATTCATCCTATAACTGAAAATTTATACGCTTTGACCAACATCTCCCCATTTCTCCCATCCCTCAGCCCCTGGCAACGCTATTCTACTTTCAGTTTCTATGAGTTTGATAATTTTAGAGTGTATATATAAGTGAAAATATAATATTTGTCTTTCAGTGTGTGTGGATTGCTGGATCGTATGGAAGTTCTATTTTTAACTTTCTGAGCCTTCATATTGTTTTCCATTGTGGCTGTAACTATTTACATTTCCACTAACAGTGTGCCAGGTTTCCCTTTTCCCACATCAGAGCCAGCCAGCATATGTTATCTCTTCTTTTTTGGGTAGCAGCCATTCTAAAGATGTGAAGTGATATCTCATTGTGGTTTTTACTTCCATTTCCTTGACGGTAAGTAAAGTTGAGCACCTTTTCATGTACTCATTGGTCACTTGAATGTCTTTGGAAAAATGTCAATTCAAGTCCTCTGTCTATTTTTAATTGGATTGTTTTCTTGACGTTTAGTTATATAATTTCCTTAAATATTTTGAATATTAACTCCTTATCAAATAGATGGTGTGCAAATATTTTCTCCCATTCCATAGGCTGACTTTTCATTTGGTTGATTGTTTCTCTTGCTGTGCAGAAGCCTTTTAGCTTGATGTATTCCCACTTACCTATTTTTGCTTTCATTGCTTATGCTTTTGGCATCATGTCCAAAAAAATTACCAAGACCCATGTCAAAGTTTCCCCCTTATTTTATTCTAGAATTTTACAGTTTCAGGTCTTAGATTTAGGTCCTTAATCCACTTTGAGTTAGTTTTTGTGAGTGGTATAAGATAAGGGTCCATTTTCATTCTTCTGCATGTGAATTTAAAATTTTCCAAAAACTAATTATTGAAGAGACTACCCTTTCCCCATTTAATATTTTTGACTCACTTGTCAAGTATTACTTGAAAATAGATGCATGGATTTATTTCTGGGCTCTTGATTCTGTTTAATTGGTCTATATGTCTGTTTTTATATCAGTACCATAGTGTTTGATACTATAGCTTTGTAATGTAATTTGAAATCAAGAAGTGTGATGCCTCCAGGTTTGTTCATTCTCAAGATCGCTTTGAATATTCAGAGACTTTTGTGGTCCCATATGAATTTAAGGATTGATTATTTTCTATCTTTGTGAAAAATGCCATTGGAATTTTGATAGGAGTTGCATTGAATTGATAAATGCCTTTGGATAGTATACCTATTTTAACAATATCAAATCTTTTGCTCCATGAACATAAGATATTTTCCCACTTATTTGTGTCTTCTTCAATTTCTTTCATCAATGTCCTATAGTGTTTGGTATATAGATCTTTCACTTACTTGGGTAAATTTATTCCTAATTATTTTATTGTTCCTGATGCTCTTGTAAATTGGATTGCTTAATTTTTTCAGATAGTTCATTGTTAGTGTATAGAAATGCAAGTGATTTTTGTATGTTGATTTTGTATCCTGAAACTTTACTTCATTAGGTCTAAGAGGTTTTTTGGTGTTGTTTTAAGTCTTTCTATATACAGATCACGTCATCAACAAAAAGAGATACTTTTATGTCTTTCTTTCTGATACACATAAATTTTGTTTAATTTTTGTGCTAAATTGCTCTACCTAGGACTTCCATTACTATGTTGAATAGGAGTGGTGAGAGATGGGCACACTTGTCCTGTTCATGATCTTAAAGGAAAAGTTTTCAAACTTTTACCATTGAGTATGATGTTAGCTGCGGTTTTGTCATATATGGTCTTTATTATGTTGAAGTATGTTTCTTCTATACCCATTTTTTGAGAGTTTTTATCATAAATGGATATTGAATTTTGACAAATGCTTTTTCTGCATCTACTGAGATGAGTGTATATTTTGTCTTTCATTCTATTAATGTATTCTATCGTATTTATTGATGTGCATATGTTGAAACTCCTTACATTCCAGGGATAAATCCCACTTGATCATGATGCATCATCCTTTTAATGTGTGTTTTTTTAATTTACTCTGATTGTATTTTGTTGAATTTTTTGCATCTATTTTCATCAGTGATATTGGCCTGTAGTTTTCATTCCTTGTAGTGTCCTTATCTGGTTTCAGTGTCAGAGTAATGCTGGCCTCTTAAAATAATTTTGATAGTGTTCCAACCTCTTCAAAGTTTTGGAAAAGGTTGAGAAGCATTAGAGTTAATTCTTCTTTAAAAGTTTGGCAGAATTCTCCAGTGAAGCCATCTGGTCCTGAGCTTTTCTTTGTTGGGAGGTGTTTGATTACTGATTTCAATTGCCTTTCTTGTTATTGGTTTGTTTACATTTTCTATTTCTTCATGATTCAGACTTGGTAAGTTGTAAGTTGCTAGGAATTTATTAATTTCTTCTAGGTTGTCAAATTTTTTGGCATGTAATTGTTTATAGTAGCCTCCTACAATTCTTTATATTTTGGCAGTATCAGTTGTAAAATTTAGTCTTTTATTTTTTATTTTATTTGAGTCTTTTCTCTTTTTTTCTTGGTAAGTCTAGCTAGATGTTTGTCAATTTTGTTTATGTTTTCAAAAAACAACTTTTAGTTTCATTGATCTTTTCTACTGTTTCTTTCATTTACTTAAGCTCTGATCTTTGTTACTTCCTCATTCTGTTAACTTTGGCCTTAGTTTGTTCTTGTTTTTTAGTTCATGGAAGTGTAAAGTTAGCCTATTAAGATTTTTCTTTTTTCTTAATGCAGGCATTTATTATTATTTTTTCTCTTACACAGTTTTTGTTGTATCCCGTAAGTTTTGTTATATTTTGTTTCCATTTTTGTTTCTTTTAGGAATTTTTTAAATTCCCTTTTGATTTGATCTTTGACCCATTGGTTGTTCAGAAGTATGTTGCTTCATTTCCACATATTTGCGAATTTTCTGGTTTTCCTCCTGTTACTGATTTCCAGCTTTATATCACCAAGGTCAGAAAAAAAATATTTAGTATCTGGTCTTACATTTAGGTCTTTAATCCACTTTGAGTTTACTTTTGTATATGGTATTAGATAATGTGTTAATTTCATTCTTTTACATGTAGCTTTCCAGTTTTAAGAGCGTCGCTTGTTGAAGGGACTCTCTTTTCTCCTTTGTAAATTTTTGCTTCTTTCATTGTAGATTAATTTACCTTAAGTGTATGGATATATTTCTGGGCTTTATGTCCTATCCCATTGATCTATGTGTCTGTTTTTAAGCCAGTATCATACTGTTTTGATGACCGAAGCTTTGTAGTATAATTTGAGGTCAGGGAGCCTGATCCCTCCAGGTTTGTTTTTCTTTCTCAAAATTACTTTGACTATTTGAGGTCTTTTGTGTTTCCATACAGATTTTAAAATGTAGAACTGGATACTCTAAAACTCCTAGAGGAAAACATATGCAGAGCACACTTTGACATAAATCTCAGCAAAAATGTTTTGGATCTGTCTCCTAGACTAATGGAAATTTTAAAAAATAAACACAATTGGGACCTAATTAAATTTAAAATCTCTTGCACAGCAAAGGAAACCATAAACAAAATGAAAAGACAACCTACAGAATGAGAGAAAATATTTACAAACAAGGTTATAAACAAGGTATTAATTTTCAAAATTAAAAAAAAAGTTTATACAGTTCAATATCAAAAAAAAAAGTCAAAAAAATGGCTGAAGATCTAAATAGACATTTCTCCAAAGAAGATATACAGATGGCCAACAGGCACATGAAAAGATGCTTAACATCACTAATTATTAGAGAAATACAAATCAAAATTACAATGAGGTATCACTTCACACCAAACAGAGTGGCCATCATCAAAAGTCTACAAATAATAAATGCTGGAGAGGGTTGGAGAAAATGGAACCCTCCTACACTGTTGGTGAGAATGTAAGTTGTTACAGCCACTATAGAGAACAGTATGGAAGTTCCTTAAAAATTTAAACATAGAGTTACCACATGATCCAGTGATACCACTTCTGGGGGCATATATCTGCAGAAAACTATAATTTGAAAAGGATACATGTACCTCAATATTTATAGCAGAACTTTTTACAGCATCCAAGACATGGAAGCAACCTAAATGTCCATTGACAGATAAATGGATAAAAAAATGTGATGTATATACACAATGGAGTATTACTCAGCCATAAAAAAGAATGAAATAATGCCATTTGCAGCAACATGGATGGGCCCAGAGATGATCATACTAAGTGAAGTAAGTCAGACAAAGAAAAATATCATATGATATCGCTTATATGTGGAATCTAAAAAAATGGTACAAATGAACCTATTTAAAAGCAGAAATAGACTCACAGACATAGACAACAAACTTACGCTTACCAAAGGGGAAAGGGGTGGAGGGTTAAATTAGGAGGTTGAGATTATACACACTACTATATATAAAATAGATAACCAATAAGGACCTACTGTACAGCACAGGGGACTACACTCAATATTTTATAATAACCTATAATGAAAAAGAATCTAAAAAGAATATATATATACATATTATATATATATATATATATACATATTTTATATATATATATATATAAAACTGAATCACTTTGTTGTACACCTGAAACTAACACAATATTGTAAATCAACTATATTTCAAAGAAATTTAAAGAGAAAAGATATTTGATTCGATTTTTATCTTTTAAAATTTGCTGAGACTTGCTTTGTGACCTAATATTTGATCTATCCTGTAAAATGTTTCACTTGCACTTGAGACAAATATATACTCTGCTGCTGTTGTCTGGAATGTTCTGTATTGTCTGTTAGTCTAACATACAGTTCTAAAGTATAGTTTGGTCTAAAGTATAGTTCAAGTCCAAGATTTCCATATGGATTTTCCATCTTTATGATATATCTATTGTTGAAAACAGGGTATCAAAGTGCCATGCTGTTATTGTACTGTTGTCTATTGCTCCCTTCAGGTCTGTTAGTTTTTGCTTAAGGTGCTCCAATTATGGGTGCATAATTATTTACAATATATTGATATATTCTCTTGATTGTTGACTCTTTTATTATTATATAATGACTTATTTGTGTCTTATTACCGTTGTTCACCTACAGTCTACTTGTTTTCTGATACAATATAGCTATCCCTGCTCTTTGGACTTCAATTTTCATAGAATATCTATTTCTATCCCTTCATTATAAGCCTATTTGTGTCCGTGAAGCTGAAGTTAGTCTCTTATAGGCAGTATATAGTTGAGCATTGTTTCTTATCCATTCAGCCACTCTGCCTTTTGATTGGAGAATTTAATCCATTTACATATGTAGTAATTATTTACATGAAACAACTTAATTTTGCTATCTTGTTTATTGTTTTCTGGCTGTTTTTTAGTTTCATTGTTTCTTTCTTCCTTTATTGATATCTTCTTCTATGAATTCTTGATTTTTCATAGTGATATAATTTGATTCTCTTCTCTATATGTTTTGTTTATCTATTATTTTTGTGAGTGTGGTTACTCTGTAGCTTTCTTGAAACATCATATAGATATAACAGTGTATTTTAAGCTGATAAGAACTTAAATTTTATTGTGTACAGAAACTCTACCTTTTTACTCCCATGCCTCACATTTTATGTCACAATTTACATCTTTTTATATTGTTTATCCATTAACAATTATTTTAGCCATAGCTATTTTAGTACTTTTGTCCTGTAACTTTTATACTAGAATTAAGTGGTTAACACACCATAATATTACAATATTAGAATATTCTGTATCTGACTATATATACTTACCTTTACTAGTGTACTGTATAATTTCATATGTTTTCATGTTACTAGTTACTGTTCCTTTGTTTCAGCTTGAATATCTCCTTTCAGCATTTCTTGTAAGGCATGTCTAGTGTTGATGAACTCTTTCAGCTTCTTTTGGTTAGGGAAAGTCTTTATCTTGCTTTCATTTCTGAAGATACTTTTGCTGGGTAAAGTGTTCTTGATTAGCACTTTTTTCTTTCAGCACTTTTAGTATACCATCCCATTCTTTCCTAGCCCTTACGGTTTTGCTGAGAAATTTGCTGATAACCTTATGGGAGTTCCGTCATATGAGAGAATTTTTTTTTCTTCTGTTGTTTTTGAAATTCTATCTTGTCTTTGATTTTAAACAGCTTTATTATAATGTGTCTTGGAGAAGATCATTTAGGATTGAAATTTTGGGGTGACCTATTAGATTTATAAATTTGGTTTTCCAAATCTTCAGGTTTGGGACGTTTCAGCCATTATTTCATGAAACATGATTTCTACCCCTTTCTCCCTCTCTTCTCCTCTGGGACTCCAATTATGCACAGATTGTTTCTTTTAATGGTATCTCATAATTACTGTAAACATTCTTCATTCCTTTTCATTTTTTTTTTTCTTTTTGCTCCTCTGACTGGATAATTTCAAATGATTTGTCTTTGATCTCACTGGTTCTTTCTTTTGTTTGATCTAGTCTGCTCTTGAAGCTCTCTATTGAATTCTTCAGTTCAATCCAAATTTTTCAGCTCCAAAATTTGTTTGGTTCTTTTTCATTTTCTATCTCTTTGTTTAACATCTCATTTTGTTCTTGTATTGTTTTCCTCATATCATTAAAGTGTTCATCTGTGCTCTCTGGTAGTTCTCTGAACATCATTTACACAGTTATTTCTAACTCTGTGTCAGGCAATTCCTGTACCTCTATTTCTTTGGGTCAGTTATCAAAAGTTACTGTGTTCCTTTGGTGGAGTCATGTTTATCTGATTTTTTGTGTTCTCTGAAGTTTTGTGTAGGTGTCTGAATATTTGAAGAACAATCACCTCTTCCAGACTTTAGGGACTGACTTTATAAGAGAAGTCCTTCACCCTTCAGGAGGAAACACACTGGAACATGCTGTGACTCCAGATCCAGTGGTGCAGGGCACTGTGTATGTGTGTGTGTTGGCTCTGGGTCCATAGTGACTTTTCAGTTCAGTTTTCTGGAGTCCACAGCTTCAAGAGCTATCTGGCTCTTGGCAAACTCTGTGGGGGTTCTGCAGTGGATGCAAGCACTGCTGAGATCTTCAGTGGCACCTCCAGGTCTAGAGGCTATGGAGCACGGCAGTCAGCAGTAGTGGCTGGAGCAAATGGTGTGCACACACTTGGTTGTGAGGGCCAGCCATAATTGCCTGTGTAGTGGCAGGGGACAAATGCAAACTCAGAGTAGTGGGGGCCAGAGTGAGCAAAATGGGTTGTGGCTGATTATGGATTCACTGTCAGCTGTAGGGGCCCTGGATGTTGGCATGCATTACCATGGCTGCTGGTTTTTGCCATGGGCACACAGCAGTGGAGGCCAATGTTGGGAGTTGCCAGGAGTATACAGGTAAATAGCTCGAAGAGTTAGCTGCAAGTGATCCCAGAGGTGCAGACCAGTAACCTGAGACAGGGTTGGAGTCAGGATCACAAGCAGCTACATAGGGCCTGTAGGTCTGTGTTGCACTCCTGTGGCTATAAGGTTTCCCTATGGGTGTGTATATGGCAGTAAAAATCTGGTAATGGTTATCAAGTTGGGTGTATGTGGATGGAGAGTTGGGAGGGGACTAGTTGCAGGTGTATCTAGTGGTGCAGGCTAGGGATACAAGATAGGCCCTAATCTGGACCCCCAAGCAGCTGTGGGAGCCGTGGCTATCAGCATATACTCCTTTGGCTGAAAGATAATGCCATGGGCGTGTACATAGCAATGGAGATCAGCGATAGGCATCAAGCTGGTGGTGTGCAAATGCACAGCTGGAAGAACTAGCCCTGAGAACACACATGGTGGTGGGGATTTAGGATGGTGTCTTGCACTTGCTCAGCTGCAGAGGATTGGGCTTTTTGCCAGGGTGGGTCCTAGCTTTTGTTGGGAGTAAGAGGGTAGGGATGGAGGACGGACTTAGGTGGCTGGTGCCAGCAAGTACAAATAACTGTGGGGCAAAAGCAGATGAAATCCTCAGAGTATACACAGCAGTTGTGTTGGCCACTGGTTTCTTCAGTGTTGAAAGCTGCTGGGTTTGTCTGCATAGCAAAAGACTGGGAACTGTGGTCACTCCCACTAAGCATCTGATACTGATGGCCCCTGCTTTTCTTCTATGTTCATAGCCATCTCTTATAAGTCTCAGATTTGCCAGCCTCTGGGTGGAGTGAAATCAAAGTAGGTCCTTTGTGATGCCCCAAAAAACTAGTGAAGTGGTCATTCACCCTGCTATCCCTTTTCTAGTGAGGTAACATTTCTAGCTTGGGAGTTTCCCCATGGTGCTGAGCAATGCTGGCTTGGGGGAGGCAAAATGCAGTTGCTCTTCCTTCCCTTTTTGTGTGGTTATTCTCAAGTTTTTTTGTTCCACTGTATTGCTGAAGTTCCTTAAGTAGACTCCAAAGCTTTCCCAAAGCTGTTTTTGTTCATGAATAGCTATCTAATTATTGATCTTTGGTGAAGGAGAACAAAGGTTGAGGTCTCCTACACTGCTATCTTTATGACACTCTTTTTTATTCTTTTTGTGGAATTTTATCCAGCTCTTTCTTTCTGAACTTTTGGAATTATGATTATCTTTTCAGATTTTATGGTGAATATTTCTCAGACTAACATATTTTTGTCTTGTTCTTAGAAAGTTTTTGAATAAAAGAAGACAACTGCTGAAACAAACAAATGACAGAATGAGTTCTTCAATTTGAAATAAGGGGAAAATTCTCTGTAATGATGGAGATAGCATAGCTCATAACACTATGTAAACTTTCTTCAGTTTTGCAAATTATTTCCAGAGAGAAATAATACTTTGACTGGAAAGTATCAAAGTAAACAGGCTTTAGGTAATAAGTGCACTGATTTTTATTTTTCATTTATTTGTTTGTTTGTTTGTTTGTTTGTTTGTTTATTTATTTATTTATCTATCTATCTACCTATCTATCTGGCTGTGCCACGGGGCTAACAGTATCTTAGTTTCCCGAGCATGGATTGAACCTGGGATGCAGCAGTGAAAGCACCGAGTCTTAACCACTGGTCCACTAGGGAATTAACTGATTTTTAAAATATATGAATATTATCTACTTTTATGCCATCTGAGGGCAATCATTTAGTTACATAACTACTTTAAACCACAAGGCATTCAGGACCAGTTTTCTACTATATGTTTTCATGAGACATACTGAAAGGAACTCAATGATAGCTATAATTATAAAATACAAATGTGTTGCAAATCAAATAGCTTATTTCATGTGTTATTCCCTCAAGGTTAGTCTCTACTCAAACTTAGGGAAACTTAGATTCTGCAAAAGAGTTTAGAAATATAAGGTTACTAATCTTGACCTAAAGTGCTGAAACACTATCCTTTCAGGTAATGAAACTGCACAGGACTCCTTCTTTTAGTCATCCCAAGTTCTTTCCCTGTCCTTGCAACAGATAAATAATGAATTCTGTTTGGCTTTAATATACTGTATTTCCTGAAGTCTATAATTTTGATAGTGTTTCAACATAAATGCTATTTCAAATACTGATGCCAGTAGCTAGTTGTTATAGTCCAATATTAGTTATTGACCTTATATATCAAAGTCTTTTGCAGGTTTTATCTAATTTCTAATGAGTCTACGGTGGTTTTGATGGCATTATGTTTTGCATCTGTGATATAAAATAACATAAATTACACATATAAAGTAGGATTCATAAACTGAGATAAGGCATAATGTATAAAGGTACTTCCTATAAGGAAAATATTACTGTTATCAGGAAAAAAATATTTTTCGTTTTTTTTTTTGAATTTTATTTTTTTTATACAGCAGGTTCTTATTAGTTATCTATTTTATACATATTAGTGTATATATGTCAATCCCAAACTCCCAGTTCATCCTGCCACCACCATCCCCATCCCCGCTTTCCCCTCTTGGTGTCCATACGTTTGTTCTCTACATCTCTGTCTCTATTTCTGCCTTTAGGCCTAGATTAATCTTTTAGTTGCCATAACTAAAATTGTAATCAATGTTTGGATGTTGTCATTTTTATTTTTAATGACAATTTTAGAAAGTATGTAATTAACAACATGAAGTCAAATGTATACTCCATAATATTCACATATCACACAATATATAGTCTACATTTACACAGACTTGATACTAGCTGTTTCTTAAGGAATACAAAAGCTTTCAAACGAAAGAAAATGTACACTTCTTGGACAATTAAAAAATATGATGGTATATTGTTAACTGTAATTTGATTGTTTACTCATTGTCCATTACTTGCACAGTTTTCCTGACCCTATAAGAAGGAAACTCAGAACTTAATTATTACAGCAGAGTGAGCTTTTCACCTTGGAATAGCTTTGTGAGATCCACTATGAAATGCAATTAAACACAAATTGATGTTCATGTGCTTTGATGAACTGAATTTATTGAGTCTTGACACATTTTTCCTTTCATAAATGAAAAACCAGAAGTATATACTCCTGAGGAATCAAGGTTGTACCCCCAAATTTAATAGGATTATGTATCAATGTTGCCATGGAGCTTTATTAAACACTCAAATCTGCTTCTATGTCATAATGGCCTCTGGAAAGAAGTTGGCTTTCTTTCTTCAACAATCTGAATAGGACTTTATTTGGGAGAGTCAAAGGTTTGTTTCAATTATTCTGACCTTTAAAATTAAATCATGCTTTTCTCAACCTTGCTACTTCAGTGTGGCTATCCTTCTCTTGCTGTTTTCCTTTCAGCTCCATATAAAAGGGGTCGTACCGGGGAGCAGCCTGCTGAAGAAGCCAGCCACAAGCTAGAATTGATCTAGGGTGATTGAGAGACCCAGAATAACAATGAGATTAAGCACACTAAACATCCCCTTTTAATTTTTCTTAAAAACATGTTTATCTTCACTAATCAAAAACATTCTAAGGAGTTTATAATCTGTTTGAACAGGTATCTTGTATTTTGTATTTTTTACATATAAAATTATAATATTAAGCATATATTTTCAAACTACACAAATGCACACAGATTCTAATAACTGAGTGAGAATATTTGTCCTGTAGCAAAGGGAAAACAAGGTCAAGGGCATATGTGATTATAATACAAACAAGTAAGTGCATAACAGTGTATAAACCAAGGTCCATGGTGGTTCAGAGGAGGACAGATCCTATCTGGTTCAGAATAGGTAAGGTTTATGAGAAGGACTTTGCAGGATGGATATGGTTTCAGCAATTAGAGGGGTAAAACCATAAAGTTACTGAGGCAGAGATTTGCAAGGTGTGTTTGGGGTCAATCTGGCTTGAAAGCAGAGTGCCTATGGCTGGAGGGAGGGATGGGGTGAAATGTATAAAAATACATTGTCTCATGTGGAAGGCATAAATGTTAAACTGAAGAGTTTATAATTCAGAAGGGGGTCGAGAGCAATTAAGGGTTTTGAGCAGGAGAGTTCCAGAGAAACTGGAGGTCAATAATTCCTAATCCTAGCTGCACTTTAAAATTGTCTAAAGTAACTTTTAAGAAATTGATCATGCAAGAACCCTACCCTCAGAGATTTTATTTAACTGGGCTAGGGTTAGACCCAGGTGTTTGCTATATTTTAAAATTCCATGGGTGATTATAATATGCAGCCAGTATTAATAATCACAGATATAAGTGTTAAAGTATTCTCAACCTGGCTATACATAATTGAACCAAATTCGTCTTAATTTCCTTGACTATCTCTTCTTCCATAGTATATTATATGACAAAACCTAAAACTTGATTAATGTTCACAGAGCTTTTTAAAAAAAACATTTGGACAGCTGCAACCCGAGAGATTTTGATTCACTTAGTCTGGGGTGGGATCTAGTCGTCTGTCTGGCTATGTAGCTCCATATGCCAACATTGTTGAGAACCAATGGTCTAAGGAATAAAGTGTAGAACCTGAATAATACTAAAGCTTATTTGACTTTTGAAATAAAGTTTAAATAAAGAATATAAAGCTCATTCACTGAACTTTTTAGTTTTAACAGTTTCCTCATCTGGAATTTAATTACAGTAGTAATTACTTTTCTGATCTTTTAAAATTGAAATAGTAATAATATCTACCTCACAGTACTTTCTTGAATGCTAAGTCGGATTGGTTAGACTTGGAATGATTTAAGAATAGTCCTAGGGGACCTTGAAGATGGCGGAGGAGTAAAACGTGGAGATCACCTTCCTCCCCACAAATACATCAAAAATACATCTACATGTGGAACAACTCCTACAGAAACACTTACTGAATGCTAGCAGAAGACCTCAGACTTCCCAAAGGGCAAGAAAATTCCCACGTACCTGGCTAGGGCAAAATAAAAAAAGAAAAAACAGAGACAAAAGAAGAGGGATGGGACCTGCACATCTGGGAGGGAGCTGTGAAGGAGGAAAAGTTTCCATGCACTAGGAAGCCTCTTCACTGACAGAGACGGAGTGGGGGTGGGGGTAAGTTTCGGAGCCACAGAGGAGAGCACAGCGACAAGGGTGAAGAGGGCAAAGCAGAGAGATTCAGGCACAGAGGATAGGTGACGACCAGCACTCGCCAGCATGAGAGGCTTGTCTGCTCACCTGTTGGGGCGGGTGGGGGCTGGGAGCTGAGGCTCGGGCTTTGGAGTTCAGATCTCAGAGAAAGGACTGGGGTTGGCTGCATGAAGACAGCCTAAAGGGGGCTAGTGAGCCACAGCTAGCTGGGAGGGAGTCTGGGAAAAACTCTGGACCTGCCTAAGAGGCAAGAGACCATTGTTTCAGGGGGCATGAAGAGAGGGGATTCCTTCCCTGTCTGCCAACAGAAGGCAGAGCATGGCCTAAATGAGCTCCAGAGACTGGAGTGAGCCACGACTATCAGCTTGGACGCCAGAGACGGGCATGAAATGCTAATGCTGTTGCTACAGCCACCAAGAATCCTGTGTTCAAGCACAGGCCACTAACGACACACACCCCCACCACCCCTCCCAAGAGCCTGTGCAACCCACCACTGCCAGGGTCCTGTGATCCAGGGACAATTTTCCCGGAGAACACACAACACAGCTCAGGCTGTTGTGACATCACAGTAGCCTCTGTTGCCACAGGCTCACCCCACATTCCAATTATGACAACCGTACCCCTCACTCCCCTGGCATAACTAAGCCAGAGCCCCCTAATCAACCAGTGCTTTAACCCCATCTTGTCTGGGTGGGAACAGAAGCCTAAGGGCAACCAACACACAGAGGTGGGGCCAACACAAAAGCTCAACCCGAGGATCTGTGTGAACAAAGAAGAGAAAGGGAAATTTCTCCATGCAGCCTCAAGAACAGCAGATTAAATCCCCACAATCATCTTGAGGTACCCTGCATCTGCGGAATACCTGAATAGACAATGAATCAACTGAAAGTTGAAGCGGTGAATTTTAGGAGTAACTGTAGACTTGGGGTTTGCTGTCTGCGACTGACTTGTTTCTGATTTTTATGTGTATCTTTTAGTTTAGTTTTTAATGCTTTTTATCATTGGTGGATTTGTTTATTGGTTTGGTTACCCTCTTCTTTTTTTATTACTTTTTAATTTTTTTATTTTAATAATTTTTAAATTTCATTTTATTTTATTACAATTTTTTTTCTCTTTCTTTTTTTCTCCATTTTCTTCTGAGCTGTGTGGCTGACAGGGTCTTAGTGGTCTGGCCTGGTGTCAGGCCTGAGCCTCTGAGGTCGGAGAGCTGAGTTCAGGACACTGGACTACAAGAGACCTCCTTGCCTCACGTAATATCAATCTCTGAGAGCTCTCCCAAAGATCTCCATCTCAACGTGAAGACCCAGTTCCACCCAATGGCCAGCAAGCTTCACTGCTGGATGCCCCATGCCAAACAACTAGCAAGACAGGAACACATTAGCATAAGCCCACCCATTAGCAGAGAGGCTGCCTAAAATCATAATAAGTTCACAGACACCCAAAAACACACCACTGGATGTGGTCCTGCCTGCCGGAAAGACAAGATCCAGCCTCGTCCACCAGAACACAGGCACCACTCCCCTCCACCAGGAAACCTACACAACCCACTGAACCAACCTTACCCACTGGGCGCAGACACCAAAATCAACAGGAACTACGAACCAGCAGCCTGCAAAAAGGAGACCCCAAACACAGTAAGTTAAGCAAAATGAGAAGACAGAGAAATATAAAGCAGGTGAAGGAGCAAGGTAAAAACCCAATGGACCAAACAAATCGGCAGTTTACCTGAAAAAGAATTCAGAGTAAAGATAATAAAGATGATCCAAAATCTTGGAAATAGAATGGAGAGAATACAAGAAACGTTTAACAAGGAACTAGAAGAACTAAAGAGCAAACAAACAATGATGACCAACAAAATAAATGAAATTAAAAGTTCTCTAGAAGGAATCAATAGCAGAATAACTGAGGCAGAAGAACGGATAAGTGACCTGGAAGATAAAATAGTGGAAATAACTACTGCAGAGAAGAATAAAGAAAAACAAATGAAAAGAACTGAGGACAGTCTCAGAGACCACTGGGACAACATTCATTGAACCCAAATTCTAATTATAGTGGTCCCAGAAGAAGAAGAGAAAAAGAAAATATTTGAAGAGATTATAGTTGAAAACTTCCCTAATGTGGAAAGGAAATAGTCAATCAAGTCCAGTAAGCACAAAGAGACCCATACTAGATAAATCCAAGGAGAAACACACCAAGACACATATTAATCAAACTATCAAAAATTAAATACAAAGAAAAAATATTAACACCAGGAATGGAAAAGCAACAAATAACATACAAGGGAATCCCCATAAGGTTAACAGCTGATCTTTCAGCAGAAACTCTGCAAGCCAGAAGGGAGTGGCAGGACATATTTAAAGTGATGAAGGAGAAAAACCTACAACCAAGATTACTCTACCCAGCAAGGATCTCGTTCAGATTTGACAGAGAAATTAAAACCTTTACAGTCAAGCAAAAG
Source organism: Balaenoptera musculus (assembly GCF_009873245.2). Lineage (NCBI taxonomy): Eukaryota > Metazoa > Chordata > Mammalia > Artiodactyla > Balaenopteridae > Balaenoptera > Balaenoptera musculus. The sequence goes on along the minus strand of NC_045806.1, from coordinate 71,874,184 downwards.
CTAAGAGAATTCAGCACCACCAAACCACCTTTACAAGAAATGCTAAAGGAACTTCTCTCGGCAGGAAACATAAGAGAAGGAAAAGACCTACAATAACAAACACAAAACTATAAAGAAAATGGTAATAGGAATATACATATTGATAATCACCTTAATGAAATGGATTAAATGCTCAAACCAAAAGACATAGACTGGCTGAATGGATAAAAAACAAGACGTGTCTATATGCTCTCAACAAGAGACTCACTCCAGACCTAGGGTCACATACAGACTGCAAGTGAGCGGATGGAAAAAGATATTCCATGCAAAAGGAAATCAAAAGAAAGCTGGAGTAGCAATTCTCATATCAGACAAAATAGACTTTAAAATAAAGACTATTACAAGAGACAAAGAAGGACACTACATAATGATCAAGGGATCGAACCAAGAAGAAGATATAGCCATTGTAAATATTTATGCACCCAAAATAGGAGCCTTCAATACATAAGGGAAATGCTAACAGACATAAAAGGGGAAGTTGACTGTAACACAGTAATAGTAAGGGACTTTAACAACCCACTTTCACCAATGGACCGATCTTCCAAAATGAAAATACATAAGGAAACACAAGCTTTAAATGACACATTATAAAAGATGGACTTAACTGATATTTATAGGACATTCCATCCAAAAACAGCAGAATACACTTTCTTCTCAAGTGATCATAGAATATTCTCCAGGATAGATCATATCTTGGGTCACAAATCAAGCCTTGGTAAATTTAAGAAAATTGAAATCATATCAAGTATCTTTTCCAAACAAAATGCTCTGAGACTAGATACCAATTACAAGAAAAAATCTGTAAAAAATACAAACACATGGAGGCTAAACAATACACTACTAAATGACCAAGAGATCACTGAATAAATCAAACAGGAAATCCAAAAATACCTAGAAACAAATGACAATGAAAACACAATGACCCAAAACCTATTGTATGCAGCAAAAACAGTTCTACAAGGGAAGTTTATAGCAATACAATCCTACCTCAAGAAACAAGGAGCATCTCAAATAAACAACCTAAGCTTACACCTAAGGCAATTAGAGAAAGAAGAACAAAAAAAGCCCAAAGTTAGCAGAAGGAAAGAAATCATAAAATCAGATCAAAAATAAATGATAAAGAAGTGAAGGAAACAGTAGAAAAGATCAATAAAACTAAAAGCTGGTTCTTTGAGAAGATAAACAAAATTGATAAGCCATTAGCCAGACTCATCAAGAAAATAAGGGAGAAGATTCAAATCAACAGAAATAGAAATGAAAAAGGTGAAATAATAACTGACCCTGCAGAAATACAAGGAATCATGAGGGATTACTACAAGCAACTATATGCCAATAAAATGCACAACCTGGAAGAAATGGACAAATTCTTAGAAAAGCACCACCTTCCTAAGACTGAACCAGGAAGAAATAGAAAATATAAACAGACCAATCACAAGTAATGAAACTGAAACTGTGATTAAAAGTCTTCCAGCAAACAAAAGTCCAGGAACAGATGGCTTCACAGGCGAAATCTATCAAACATTTAGAGAAGAGCTAACACCTATTCTTCTCAAACTCCTCCAAAATATAGCAGAGGGAGGAACATGCCCAAACTCATTCTACAAGGCCACCATCACCCTGATACCAAAACCAGACAAAGATGTCACAAAAAAAGAAATCTCAGGCCAATATCACTGATGAACTTAGATGCAAAAATCCTCAACAAAATACTAGCAAAAAGAATCCAATAGCACATTAAAAGGATCATACAACATGATCAAGTGGGGTTTATCCCAGGAATGCAAATATTCTTCAGTATATGCAAATCAATGTGCTGCACCATATTAATAAACTGAAAGAAACAATATGATCATCTCAATAGATACAGAAATAGCTTTCAAAAAAATTCAACTCCCATTTAAGATAAAAACTCTCCAGAAAGTGAGCAAAGAGGGAACTCAACTTAACATAATTAAGGGTATATATGACAAACCCACAACCAACATTGTTCTCAATGGTGAAAAATTGAAACCATTTCCTCTAAGATCAGGGACAGGACAAGGTTGCCCACTCTCAACACTAATATTGACCATAGTGAGTCATATCATACAGAGTGAAGTAAGTCAGAAATAGAAAATCAAATACTGTATGCTAACACATATATATGGAATCTAAAAATGAAGAGGGTCTGAAGAACCTAGGGGTAGGACAGGAATAAAGATGCTGACATAGAGAATGGACACGAGGAGGGGGAAATGTAAGCTGGGATGAAGTGAGAGGGTAGCATTGACATATATATACTACCAAATGTGAAATAGATAGCTAGTGTGAAGCAGCTGCATAGCACAGGGAGATCTGCTCAGTTCTTTGTGACCACCTAGAAGGGTGGGATATGGAGGGTGGGAGGGAAATGCAAGAGGGAGGGGATATGATGATATATATATATACATATAGCTGATTCACTTTATTATACAGCAGAAACTAACACAACATTGTAAAGCAATTATACTCCAATAAAGATGTTAAAAAAAAAAAAGATACCACTAAGGAATTTAAAAGGCAGCCATAGCCTTAGGTTATTGCATGTTCCGGATATCTGTGACTGAAATGGAAATGTAGTTAAAAGTCCCATAAATGATAAAAAAATGACTGTCAGGACTTTTTGTCTACTCTTTTTGGGGAGAGAATGAAAGCATTTTCATTAGCCTGAAAAATAGCCATATCTTGATAGGCAGAAGCATAATGTTGTTATGCTACTTTGTAAATGTTCATGTATGTGTACAAGGGTATGTATGGATGCTGAGTAACTAAAAATGAGCTGGATATTAAACTCGATACACAGGTGAAAAATAAAAGAATAGTCATAGTATGTAATGTTTCCAATGAACACTCATTACTATTATTACTTTCGAGGCAATAATTTCTAATTTGGGGAACTATAATGATTTTGTTAGTGAATAAAGTATCTAACAGCTCCTGGTATATAGTATATGTTTAATACATGTTGGTTTTCTTAAGGAGATATTATTGTTTTAATTTTTTGAATCATTTGTAACATAATTAATGGTCTTTTAATCTTCAGTATTTTTATTCTGAGGGAACATTTACATTCAAATCTGAGAAACGTATGTTCTACCCAGCTAAGACTACTGAGTGATGTCCTTGCCATTTAACAACAATATTACCAATTGAATTTCATTGTTTAGTGTTATGTACAGTCACTTCCTTCCTGAATTAATAACATTTTTTTTCTGTATTAAGCACAGTAATAGAACTAAAACAATGAATCTAAATGATATGTTCATCTTCCCAGGTCACATTAAATATTTATTTAAAAAATTAAAGAATAATACATTTTAAAATTAAGACTACCATGAGAAGTCGATATTACTCCATAAGAGTGATCATTTTTTCCATATCATCAGAAAAATCTTTCAAAACTTGGAAAAAAAGACAAAATCTTGGGCAAAATAGACTTTCAATGTCATATAGAGGCAAAGGCAGACTAAGATTTTCTAGGGGAATATACTTAGTTTGACTTGCTATTTACTGTTGATAAGTTTTCAGACTTAGTAAAGTTACATGCTAACATAGATTTTTGTTCCATAAAGATACAAATAATTTATATCTGGTGGAAAAGATTACATTTTATAGCCTGTTGGATATTCACAAATTTTTATCAACTCAAAAATCTTATCCTAATATTACTTGTGAATTTTCTAGCATTTGAAATAGAGACTGAAATGTTTTTAACCTCATACTTGCTCTCTAACCAAAGGGTTAAATAAAATATTTGACATATATTCATTTTATATTTGTAGAAGAGTCATTTTTTAACCTGTTTGAAAATTATCCTTCAGTAATATTTCTTATCCCCATTTTGCTTTTTTTTGGGATTTTTGTGTTTTATTTATTTTATTTTAACATCTGTATTGGAGTATAATTGTTTTACAATGGTGTGTTAGTTTCTTCTGTATAATAAAGAGAATCAGCTATACATATACATATATCCACATATCTCTTCCCTTTTGCATCTCCCTCCCACCCTCCCTATTCCAACCCTATTCGTGGACAAAAAGCATCGATCTGATCTCCCTATGCTATGTGGCTGCTTCCCACTATCTATCTATTTTACATTTGGTAGTGTATATATGTCCATGCCACTCACTCACTTCGTCCCAGCTTACCCTTCCACATCCCTGTGTCCTCCAGTCCATTCTCTATGTCTGCAACTTTATTCCTGTCCTGACCCTAGGTTCTTCAGAACCTTTTTTTTTTTTAGATTCCATATATATGTGTTAGCATATGGTATTTGTTTTTCACTTTCTGACTTACTTCACTCTGTATGACAATCTCTAGATCCATCCACCTCACTACAAATAACTGAGTTTCATTTCTTTTTATGGCTGAGTAATATTCCAGTGAATATATGCGTCACATCTTTATCCATTCATCTGTCGATGGACACTTAGGTTGATTCCATGTCCTGGTTAATGTAAATAGAGCTGCAATGAACATTGTGGTACATGACACTTTTTGAATTATGGTTTTCTCAGGGTATATGTCCATTAGTGGTATTGCTGGGTCGTATGGTAGTTCTATTTTTAATCTTTTTAAGGAACCTCCATAAGGTTCTCCATAGTGGCTGTATCAAGTTACTTTCCCACCAACAGTGTAAGAGGGTTCCCTTTTCTCCACACCCTCCCACATTTATTGCTTGTAGATTTTTTGATGATGGTCATTCTGATCGGTGTGAGGTGATACCTCATGGTAGTTTTGATTTGCATTTCTCTAATGATTAATGATGTTGAGCATCCTTTCATGTGTTTGTTGGCAATCTGTATATCTTCTTTGGAGAAATGTCTCTTTAGGTCTTCTGTCCACTTTTGGGTTGGGTTTTTTGTTTTTTTGATAGTGAGTTGCATTAGCTACTTGTATATTTTGGAGATTAATCCTTTGTCTGTTGCTTCATTTGCAAATATTTTCTCCCATTCTGAGGGTTTTCTTTGCATCTTGTTTATGGTTTCCCTTGCTGTGCAAAAGCTTTTAAGATTCATTAGGTCCCATCTGTTTATTTTTGTTTTTATTTCCATTTCTGTAGGAGGTGAGTCAACAAGGATCTTGCTGTTCTTCATGTCACAGAGTGTTCTTCCTATGTTATCATCCAAGAGTTTTAGAGTGTCTGGCCTTACATTAAGGTCTTTATTCCATTTTCAGTTGATTTTTGTGTATGGTGTTAGGGAGTGTTGTAGTTTCATTCTTTTACTAGTTTTCCCAGCACCACTTACTGAAGAAGCTGTCTTTTCTCCATTTTATATTCTTGCCTCCTTTATCAAAATTAAGGTGACCATAGATGCGTGGGTTTACCTCTGGGCTTTCTATTCTGTTTCATTGCTCTATATTTCTGTTTTTGGGCTTTCTATTCTGGGCTTTCTATTCTGTTTCATTGCTCTATATTTCTGTTTTTGGCCAATACCATACTCTCTTGATTACTGTAGCTTTGTAGTATAGTCTGAAGTCAGGGAGCCTGCTTCCTCCAGCTCCATTTTTCTTTCTCAAGATTGCTTTGGCTATTCGGGGTCTTTTGTGTTTCCATACAAATTCTAAAGTTTTATGTTCTAATTCTGTGAAGAATGCCATTGGTAGTTTGATAGGGATTGCATTGAAACTGTAATTGCTTTGCATAGTATAGTAATTTTCACAATAATTATTCTTCCAATCCAAGAACACTGTATATCTCTCCATCTGTTTGTGTCATCTTCGATTTCTTTCAAGAGTGTCTTACAGTTTTCTGCATACAGGTCTTTTGCCTCCATAGGTAGGTTTATTCCTATGTATTTTATTCTTTTGGTTGCAATGGTAAATGGGATTGTTTCCATAATTTCTCTTTCTGCCCTTTCATTGTTAGTGTATAGGAATGCCAGAGATTTCTGTGCATTAATTTTGTATCCTGCTACTTTACCAAATTCACTGATTAGCTCTAGTAGTTTTATGGTAGCATCTTTAGGATTCTCTATGTATAGTATCATGTAGTGACAGTTTTACTTCTTCTTTTCCAATTTGGATTCCTTTTATTTCTTTTCCTTCTTTGATTGCTGTGGCTAAAACTTCCACAACTATGTTGAATAATATTGGTGAGAGTGGGCAACCTTGTTTTGTTGATGACCTTAGTGTAAATGGTTTCAGTTTTTCACCATTGAGAACGATCTTGGCTGTGGGTTTGTCATAAATGGCCTTTATTATGTTGAGGTAAGTTCCCTCAATGCCTACTTTCTGGAAGGTTTTTGTTATAAATGGGTGTTGAATTTTGTCAAGACCTTTTTCTGCATCAATTGAGATGATCATATGGTTTTTCTCCTTCAGTTTGTTAATATGGTATATCATATCGATTGATTTGCATATATTGATGAATCTTGCCTTCCTGGGATAAATCCCACTTGATCACGGTGTGTTATCCTTTTAATGTGCTATTGGATTCTGTTTGCTTGTATTTTGTTGAGGATTTTTGCATCTATGTTCATCAGTGATATTGACCTGTAGTTTTCTTTTTTTGTGACATCTTTTTCTGGTTTTGGTATCAGGGTGATGTTGACCTCATCGAATGTGTTTGGGAGTGTTCCTCCCTCTGCTATATTTTGGAACAGTTTGAAAAGGATAGGTGTTAGCTCTTCTCTAAATATTTGGTAGAATTCGCCTGTGAAGCCATCTGTTCCTGGGCTTTTGTTTGTTGGAAGATTTTTAATCACAGTTTCAATTTTAGTGCTTCTGATTGGTCCCTGTTTTTTTGAAGGAACATGTGAGGTCCCTCCATTTTCTACTGAAGCCATTTTTCCTTTTTCTCCCATTACTTCAGTTTGGACACAGAAATTCATTCTCTTTTTTTTTAAAGGCTTATTCAAAGTTCCACAGCTTTCTTGGCAAACAACTGAATAAATCTGGAGTCTTTCCTGTTTCCCCTTTCTTTTTTTTTTTTTTTTTTTGGCTTTTTATGTTAATACTACCCTTTAGGGATATGGCCTAGAGCTGCAAATATAGCTTTGCTAAGGAGCCAAACTCTTAGGCATAATGAGAGATTACCACACTTTTCTTACTAGTTGTTTTCTTTATTTGTTTTTAAAATCAAATAATAGGTTATTAACATATTCTGTTTAGCTTGGTCTCCTTCCTTTTTGTGTTTCATTTTTTCTTCTGAAATTGTGAGTATTCTGCCTTTTTTCATCTTGCAGTTCATCAATTTTTGCATAACTATTCACAACCAAGAAAGAAAAATAATTATTTAAAAGGAGTTCATTATCTTAGAAACCTCCAAAACACATTTTGCACTGTCTGAAATTGTTCTGTTTTTTTCCCCTCACAATTGTATATTTTAAAACATTTATTTTATTAAAGTATAGTTGAAGTACAATGTTATAGGTGTAAAATATATTGATTTTTAAAAGTTATACTCCATTTATTGTTATTATAAAATATTTGCTATATTGCCTGTGTTGTACAGTATATCCCTGTAGCTTCTTTTATGCATAATTGTTTGTATCTGTTTGTCCCCTACCCCTGTATAAAGAAGATTAACTTGTTTTTTTGTGTGTCATTTGTTTTATTCCCCTTGCAAGTATATATTTTTTGATAAACAAGATTAACTCCTTATTTTTTATGGCATTTTTCTGTTTTAATCTAAATTTCAATCATCCATTTAGATGGAATTTGGATTTTTCACCTCCTTTTCTGATTACAAAAGAATATAAGCAATTTATCTTTTAAAAATATTTACAGATTGTTAATCCCATACCTCTATCTTTTCCTTCCCTCCTTTCCTTTCCCCAGTGGTGACCACTGGTTTGTTCTATATATCTTTGGGTCTTTTTCTGTTTTGTTATATAGAAACTACTATGTATAAAATAAATAAGCAACAGGGATATATTGTACAGAACACGTAAATATAACCATTATTTTGTAACAACTTTAGAGTAAAATCGATAAAAATATTGAATCATTATATATACACCTTAAAAGAATATAATATTGTCAATCAACTATACTTCAAAAAAATTAAGACTCTCTAAATTTTTTATTAAAACAACTTAATGATATGATATTAATTGATATTGATTTTCGCCTGATTAACCTTCATCTCCATTAACACATGACTTCTGGAAAGTGCATTTGATTACATTAATAAGCACATATTTTTTCAGGCATTTTAAGGTTCTTATTTTGCATAGAAAACTATTTGCTTTGTTAGCTTAATTTTGTGATTTTACCTCACAGGTTAGTTTGCATTGTAATTTGAAGTAATATGTTTCTCCTTTTTTTTTCACTCTGGTTGTCTCAATTCATTTAACAGACACTATATTTGAATTGAAAAGGAAGAGAAGAGATAATACTTATATACCAAGTGTTGTGCTAAACTTTTAAAAAATGTCATTTAATGTTTAACATAACCTTTTGAAGTCAGCACTGATATCTTCATTTTGGAGATGAGGGAACTGAGGCTTAGAGAAGGCTACATAATACAATAGATAGATGCATAGTTTTGCTGAGTCAAAAGATAATTTTTACCCTCGAACTGATTATAGCTAAATCATGGGTATTAAAATACAAAATTCAACTGAGTAAATTTGAAGATTTAAAAGACTTTATTCAACAATTCATGAATCAGGCAGCATCTCACCTACAAATAAGAGTTCCAAAGAGCTACAGAAAATGAAAAGTTTTCAAATGTAGGACGAGTAAGTGATAAAGAACTATTTCATGCAAGGTCATCTTCCTTTGGAGTTAGGCAGGGGTCCATCACATGGATTACCTCACTAGTGCTGGCCCAGAAATTCCAGACTGACTGGTTAAGATTACATTCCTAGGAGAGGCTGAACCTGCAAATAGGTTAGGTATTAAATTTTGGTTTCCTAATGTGGGTCTTTTAGCACAGTGACTCCATTTTGGGCCTGTTGTCTCTTTTAACATGGATTAGAGGTGGAGAGAACAATATTTTAGAAACCTTAACTTTGGCAATGTGACCATGAAATTGAAGGAAGAAGTAACTAGAGGCAAATGAGTCATTTAAGAGACTGATACCAATGAGGTAATGAAAATAAAGAAGAGGCTATAGATTTAAGAAACATTAAAGACTTTGACATGACTGGATGAACTAGGGAATGGGGGATTAAAGATTGCCTTATGAGAGCTAACTAAAGTGTTTCTAACTAAATCATGTGCAAAATAATGTTAACTCTCACTGTTCAAAGGTGATCTGCACCTATAGCATTAACATCATCTTGTTGAAAATGCAAACTTCAAGGCTCCATCCCTGAGCCATCTTAGTGATTTGAAATAGTTCTAAAAATTATTTGACACTCTCTGCTTCTCCCACTTTTAAATATGGGATAATTTGGTGACTTGCTTCTAAAAAATAGACAAAAAACATAAGTGATGGTGTGTGACTTTAGAGACTAGGTCATCAAAAGCTGTGCAATTTCCCTCTTGCTTTCCTTTGGATTGCTTGCTTGGAGGAATGCCAGGTGACATGTTATGAAGACGTTTAAACCAATGGAAAGCCCCATTTTGTAAAATACTGAGACTTTCTGCCAAAAATCATGTGAGTAAACCATTTGCCAACATACTCTCCAGTCCAGTAACTCTTTAGATGACTGTATCCCCTGTCAACAGCTTGACTGCAACCTCATGAGATACATAAACACCCAACCAACCTACTCTTGAATTCCTGATCTACAAAAAATCATTTAGGATAATAAACTCTTGTTGTCTTAAGCTGCTAAATTTTGAGGTAATTTTTTATGCAATAGATAATTAATATTCACACTTAATTTTAATTTCTGGGGATGGTGCCTTCCAGGTGATTTAATGAGCTCTCCAGGTGATTCTGATACATGCCAAGGTTTGAAAATCACTATTGAAAGAAGACAGAATAGTAACCATTTTGAATATATTAACATTATCTAAAGAAAGACAGTGTGAAGCACGAAGGAAGGTTAGTCACAGAGATAAGGCATGGCAATTGCCATTCAAATATTTCCAGGGAAGAGAGACCCTTTTTTATCAGATATTGAATATTTCTACTTCCAATGGTACAGTTACCCCTAAAATGATACAGAAAACGATTTAACAAATGATGTTGGGGCATGGCAACATCCATATACAAAAATAGAAAATAACACCCCACATTATAAATATAAACACATTTCCATAGGGACTAAACTCCCAATATGAAGGCTGTATCATATATCTATCTATTTATCTATCAATTATCTATATATCTATCTATCATAAACCATCCCTGTGTCATTAAAATAGGGAAAGATTTAATAAACAAATCATAGAAAATGTAAACCATAACAAAAAGGATTCATGAATGAAACAACATTAAAAATTAGAAATTCTGAAAACAAAATCACCATGAACAAAGGGAAAGCCAAACTATGGAGTAGGAGAAGCTATTTGCAAACTATTTAACAACAAAAACAATTAATCTGGAAAATATATCATAGTGACTTACAAATTCATGAGAAAAGACAAAACAATCCAGTAGAAAAAAATGTACAAAGCCAAAAAAGAAGTAATTAAAATATGGAAATCCAAATGATCAATGAACACATAATAATCTTTGAAATGAAGAATTTTTAAAATATGTACTAGTTCACACCCACCAGACAGACAAATTTAAAGCCTGGTAATACCAAGTGTTGTTGAAATTGTGAAGAAATAGGAAATATTATTTATTGCTAATGGAATTATAAATCAGAGAATATGACAATGCGTTGTACTAATGAAGATACCCATAAATTTTATCCAACAGTAACACCTGAGGGCTATAACACTTGCAAATGTACAAAGAAGACATGTATAAAGGTGTACATGCTGTGCTGTTTGTATTAGTGTAAAAGTAGAAACAGCTCTCAATAGAATGGGTAAACAATAGTTTATTCTTATAGTAGAATATCATACAACCATCAAAATGAATAGATTATATCTATATGTATCAATGTAATTAGATAACATAATTTTGAAGGAAAAATAAAAAGGTTGAATGATAGTACTGTAATCACTGAGATTTACGGATTGACTACTAATTCCAGATACTTTTCTAAAGACTTTACGTGTATTAACTCATTTAATCCTTAAAACCTTATGAGGTAGACACTATTATTGTCTATTCACATATGAGAGAATGGTCACATAAACTTAAGTAATTATCCAAAATTATACAAATAGTAAGTATTGAATCAGACATCTAATAACTTCCTTGGAGATTATATATATATATATAATGTGCAAAATGATACACATAATACAAATAATTTATACAATTTTTAAGTACAGAAAAGTACCATCTGCTATTTATAGTATATATAACATACATAAAAAATATACTTGAGAATGGCACATAGCAACATCAAGATCATGGTTTTACTATAAGGAAAGGAAGTGGGAAGGGTGCATGTGTGTGTGAGGCTTTGAATGTGTCTCCATCACTTTCTTGAAGAGAAAATTAAGCAGAAATCGTAAAATCTGTTTAAATATGGAGGTTATATGGATGTTATAGAATTTTTTCTACATTTTTGAATGTTTTCAATTTGAGGCAGTAGAGTGGAGCATGTCACTGTTACAGCTTTTTGGAGGGCTACCAAAAGAAAAGTGACTTGTTATATACAAGGGAGCTCCTGTAACATTATCAGCAGATTTGTCAGCAGAAACCTTACATGCCAAAAGGGAGCAGGATAAAGTATTTAAATTGCTGAATGAAAAAAACTGCCAGCCAAGAATATTATGTCTGGCAAAATTATCCTTCAAAAATAAAGGAGAAATAAGAATTTCCCAGATAAACAAAACCTGCTGGAGTTCATCACCACCAGAACTTCCTTACAAGAAATAGTAGTTAGTCCTGCATATGGAAAAAAAAAGTATGCTAGAGAACAACACAAAAGTATATGAAAACATAAAGCTTGCCAGTAAAGGTAAAGTATAGGACAATACAGAATATTACAGTAATGTAATAGTAGTAAATAGACCAATTTAAATTCCAGTGTTGGAATTGAACCTGCCTTGCTAGAAATCCTAAATAGAGTTCTTTGGAAGTAAAATAAAACTAATTAACAACATAAAAACATAAAAGGTACTGTAAATCTAATTGGTAATGGTAAATATATAGTCATAGTTAGATTCTGCAATATGGTATTAATGGTGTATAATTCACTTACAACTCTAATTTAGAAGTTAAAAAAATAAGAAAATAACCATAACCACAATAATCTGTAATTACATAATATAAAAAGCATAAATTGTAACAGCAATAACCTAAATTGTAAAGAGGAAATAAAATGTGACATTTACAAATTCTATTGAAGTTAAGTAGTAATCAGTTTAAAATGGGGTTTTGTAAGTTTAAGATATTTTACATAAGCCTTATAGTAACTCAAAGAAAAATCCTGTAGTAATTACACAAAAGAATATGATAAAGAAGACAAAGCATACTAATACCAAAAGATATCAAAACATGCATAAAAGACAGCAGGACGAAAATGAGGAGCAATGGTTCTACAAAACAACTAGAAAACAATTAACAAAATGGGAAGAGTAAGTCCTTACATATCAGTAAATACTTTAATCTTAAACGAATTTTAATCTTCAATTTAACAACATAGAATGGCTGAATGGATTAAAAAGAAACAATACGATGCCTATAGGACTCTCACTTTAGCTTTAAAGACACACATACATAGACAGTGAAAAGATAGAAAAAGACATTTCAAGCAAATTGTAATCAAAAGAAAAATCAGAGGTAGCCGTATGTATGTCACACAATAGACTTTAAAAGTGGTAAAAAGAGACAGAGAATAATATAATATTTATTTAATAAATAAATATTATTATATTTATTTATTATATATTATAAATAAATGTATTATAAATATATATTATATATAAATATATTATAAATATATATTATATATAAATATATTATAAATATGTATTATATATAAATATATTATATAAATATATTATAAATATATATTTTAATAAATAATATTTATTTATTATAATATTTATTTAAATATTACAATATTTATTATATTATAATATTTAATATTTATAATATAATATTTATAATATTTTTTGTCATACTATAATGAAAAAAAGGGTTGATACATCAAGAAGACATAACAATTGTAAATATTTATGCACCCAACATTGGAGAACCTAAATATATAAAGCAAAAACTAAAAGAGCAAAAGGGAGAAACAGTAATACAATACTAGTTGGGAACTTTGAAACCCCACTCCCCAAAATGGATAGAATGTCCAGACAGAGACTCAATTAGCAAACAACAGATTTGAGCAAAAAAGTGAACCTAACAGTTATACATAGAACGTTTTATCCATCAATAGCAGAATACATATTCTTCCCAAGTGCACATGGAATATTTTCTAGGATGGACCATATGTTATGCCACAAAACAAGTCTTAGCAAAGTGAAGAAAACTGAAATCATACCATGCACCTCCTGTGATTACAATGACATGAAATTAGAAAACAATAATAAGAGAAAATTAGAAAATTCATGAAAACATGAAAATTAAACAACACTCTCCTGAACAACAAATGAATCAAGAAGAAATTAAAGGGAAAATAAAAAAGTTTCTTGAGACAAATGAAAGTGGAATCGCAAAATACCAGAACTTGTGGGATGCAGCAAAAGCAGTCCTAACAGGGAAGTTCATAGCAATACACACCTACATTAACAAGCAACTAAATTCCCAAACAAACCATCTAACTCTAGACCTTAAGAAACTAGAAAAAGAAGAACAAACTGGGCCTAAAGTTAACAGAGGAAGTGAAATAATAAAGACAAGAACAGAAATTAATGAAATAAAGAATAGAAAACAATAAAAAAAAGATTAACCAAACTATGAGTTGGTTCTTTGAAAAGATAAACAAAATTGACAAACCCTTAGCTAATTAACCAAGGAAAAGGAGAAAGGATAGCAATCAATTAAATTATAAATGAAAAATAAGATATTACCACTGATTTCACAGAAAATCAAAGGATCGTAGGAGCCAAAAAACTGCACCACCTGGAAGAAATGGAAAAATTATTAGAAATATACAACTTATCTAGACAGAATAAGGAAGAAATAGAAAATCTGAATACACCAATTACCAGTAAAGAGATTGAATCAGTAATCAAAAATCTCTCAGGCTAGAAAAGTCCAGGGCTGAATGGCTTCACTAGTGAATTTTACCCAACATTTAAAGAAGAATTAACACGAATCCTTCTCAAAATCTTTCAAAAAATAAAAAAGGAAAGAACACTCCCAAGCTCATTCTACAAAGCCAAGACTATCCTGATACCAAAACCAGAAAAAGACACTACTACAAACGAAAATTACAGGACAATATCTGATAAATATAGACGAAAATATTCTCAATAAAATACTAGCAAGCTTAATTCAGCAACACATTAAGAGGATCATTCACCATGATCAAGTGAGATTTATCCCTAGAATGCAGTATGGTTCAACATACACAAATCAATGTGATATATCACATTAATAGAATAAAAGAATCATATAATCATCTCAATAGATGCAGAAAAACATTTCACAAAATTCAACATCCATTCATAATAAAAACTCATAACAATTTAGCCCATAGAAGGAACATATTTCAACATAATCAAGGTCATAAATGACAAACCCACACCTAACATCACACACAACAGTGAAAGGTTGAAAGTTTTTTCTTTTAAAATCAGACAGGGGCGCCCACTCTCACCACTCCTATTCAATATAGTACTGGTAGTCCTACTAGATAAGGCAAGAAAAAGAAGTAGAAATTATCAGAATTGGAAAGGAAGAAGTAAAATTGACTGTATTTGCAGATGACATGAGCTTATGTATATAAAATCCTAGAGAATCTTTTAGATATAATCAATGTATTCAGCAATGTGGAAGGATACAAAATTAACATGAAAAAATTAGTAGCATTTCTATACACTAACAACATTTTTTGAAAAAGTAATAAATAAATTAATCCCATTTACAATAGCATCAAAAACAATGAAATACTGAGAAATAAGTTTAAGTAGTGAAAGATCTTTACTCTGAAAACTACAAGACATATTTGAAAGAAATGGAAGAAGACACAAATAAATAGAAAGTATCCTTTGAACATGGATTGGAAGAATTAATATTGTTCAAATGTTGAAACTACTGAAAGCCATCTACAGATTAAATGCAGTCCGTATCAAGATTCCAATGGAGTTTTTTGTTTGTTTGTTTGGCTTTGCTTTTATCATTTGTCTTGGGTTTTGTTTGTCTCTTTGTTTCTTTTTTTTTTTTTTTTTGGCACACCGTGTAGTTTGCAGGGTCTTGGTTCCCCAGCCAGCCATGGGTTGGGCCTGAGACTCTAGGATAAGTGTGCCAAGTCAATGAGGCTGGGCTGCCAGAGAATTCCCAGGCCCACGGAATATTAATTGGTGTGAGCTTACCCAGAGGTCTCCATCTCGACACCAAGACCCGGCTCCACCCCCCTGCCTGCAGGCTCCAGTGCAAGACACCTCACACGAAACAACCAGCAAGACAGGAGCACAGCCCCACCCATCAGCAGACAGTCTGCCTAAAGTAGTACTAAGCTCACAAACACCCCAAAACACACCACCTGACGTAGCCCTGTCCATCAAAGGGATAAGACACAGCTCCACCTACCAGAGCGCAGGCACCAGTCCCTCCCGCCAGGAAGCCTAAACAAACCATGGACAAAACTCACCCAACAGGGTGTAGGCACCAGAAGCAAGAGGAACTATGACACTGCAGCCTATGGACAGGAGACAACAAACATAGTAAGTTAGACAAAATGAGATGACAGAGAAATTTGTCACAGATGAAGGAGCAAGGTAAAAACTGAGAAGACCACATAAATGAAGAGGAACTAGGTAATCTACCTGAAAAAGAATTGAGACTAATGATAGTAAAGATGATCCAAGATCTCGGAAATACACTAGAGGCACAGAATGAGAAAATACAAGAAATGTTTAACAGGGACCTAGAAGAACTAAAGAACAAAGGGTGATGAACAACACAATAATTGAAATGAAAAATACACTAGAAGGAATCAACAGCAGAATAACTGAGGCAGAAGAATGGGTAAGAACGCTGGAAGAGAGAATGGTGGAAATAAATGTTGTGGAACAGAATAAAGAAAATAAAAATGAAAAGAGGGACCTCCCTGGTGGTCCAGTGGTAAGGAATCCACCTTCCAATGCAGGGAACAAGGGTTCAATCCCTGGTCAGGGAACTAAGATGCCACATGCCTCAGGGCAACTAAGCCTGGGCACAAAACTAGAGAGCCCATGTGCCACAAACTACAGAGCCCACATGCTCTGGAGCCTGCATGCCACACCTAGAGAAGAGAAAACCTGCATGCCACAACTAGAGAGAAACCGGGGCTCCACAACTAAGAGACCACACGCTGCAATGAAGAGACAACATTCTGCAATGAAGAGCCCACTCACTGCAACCAAAGATCCCGCATGCCTCAACAAAGATGCCACATGCCACAAAAAAGAACTGATGCAGCTAAAAAATAAATAAAATTAAAAAAAAAATTTAAATGAAAAGTATGAGGACAAACTCAGAGACATCTGGGACTACATTAAGTGCACAAACATTCAAATTATAGGGGTCCCAGAAGAAGTGAAAGAGAAAGTGTCTGAGAAAATATTTGAAGAGATTATAGTCGAAAACTTCCCTAACATGGGAAAGGAAATAGTCACCCAAGTCCAGGAAGTACAGAGAGTCCCATACAGGATAAACCCAAGGAGAAACATGCCGAGACACTTACTAAGCAAATTTTAAAAATTAAATACAAAGAAAAAATATTAAAAACAGCAAAGGAAATGCAACAAATAACACACAAGGGAACCCCCATAAGGTTATCAGCTGATTTTTTCAGCAGAAATTCTGCAGGTCAGAAGGAAGTGACATGATTTATTTAAAGGGATGAAAAGGAAAAACCTACAACCAAGATTACTCTCCCCAGCAAGGATGTCATTCAGATTCGATGGAGAATTCAAAAGTTTTATAGACAAACAAAACCTAAGAGAATACGGCACCAGCAAAACAGCTTTACAACAAAGGATAAAGGAAATTCTCTAGGCAGGAAACACAAGAGAAGTAAAAGACTTTTACAAAAACAAATCCAAAACAATTAAGAAAATGCCAATAGGGGAATACATACTGATAATTACCTTAAATGTAAATGGATTAAATGCTCGAACCAAAAGACATAGACTGGCTGAATGCATACAAAAACAAGACCCACCTCATATATGCTACCTAAAAGAGACCCACCTCAGACCTAGGGACACATACAGTCTGAAATTGAGGGGATGGACAAAGATATACCATGCAAATGGAAATCACAAGAAAGCTGGAGTAGCAAAACTCATATCAGATAAAATAGACTTTAAAATAAAGACTGTTAAAAGAGACAAAGAAGGACACTACATAATTATCAATGGACAATCCAAGAAGATGAAATAACAATTGTAAGTATTTATGCACCCAACATAGGAGCACCTCAATACATAAGACAAACAATAATAGCCATAAAAGAGGAATCAACAGTAACACATTAATAGTCAGGGCCTTTAACACTCCACTTACACCAATGGATAGTTCATCGAGACAGAAAATTAGTAAGGAAACACAGGCCTTACATAACACATTAGACCAGAAAGGCTTAAATGATATTTATAGGACATTGCATCTGAAAGCAGCAGGACACATTTTCTTCTCAAGTGCTCATGGAACATTCTCCAGGATATATCACATCTTGGGTAAGAAATCAAGCCTTGGTAAATTTAAGAAAATTGACATCATATCAAGCATCTTTTCTGACCACAAGGCAATGATATTAGCAATCAATTACAGGAAAAAGAAATACTGTTAAAAAAAAACACACAAGGAGGCTAAACAATATGCTACTAAATAACCAATTTATCACTGAAGAAGTCAAAGAGGAAATCAAAAAATACCTAAAAACAATGACAATGACAATGATGACTCAAAACCTATGATATGCAGCAAAAGCAGTTCTAAACAGGAAGTTTATAGCAATCTATCCCCACTTCAAGAAAAAAGAAAAATCTGAAATAAACAACCTCACCTTAGACCTAAAGCAACCAGAGAAAGAAGAACAAACAAAACCCAAAGTTAGTAGAAGGAAAGTAATCATAAAGATCAAGGCTGAAATAAATGAAATAGAGACAAAGAAAACAATAGCAAAGATCAATGAAACTAAAAGCTGGTTCTTTGAGAAGATAAACAAAATCAATGAACCTTTAGCCTGACTCATCAAGAAAAAAAGGGAGAGGACTTAAATCAATAAAATTGGTAATGAAAAAGGAGAAGATACAACTAACACTGCAGAAGTACAAAGGATCATAAGAGACCAGTACAATCAACTATTGCCAATAAAATGGACAGCTTGGAAGTAATGGACAAGTTCTGAGAAAAGTACAATCTTCCAAACTGAACCAGGAAGAAATAGAAAATATGAACAGATCAATCACAAGCAATGAAGTTGAAACTGGGATTAAAAATCTTCCAACAAAAAGAAGTCCAGGACCAGATGTCTTCACAGGCAAACTCTATCAAACATTTAGAGAAGAACTAACACCTATCCTTCTTAAACTCTTTCAAAAAAGTGCAGAGGGGGGAACACTCCCAAACTCATTCTCTGAGGCCACCATCACCCTGACACCAAAACCAGACAAAGATATCAGAAAAAATAGAAAACTACAGGCCAATATCACTGATGAATATAGATGCCAATATCCTCAACAAAATATCAGCAAACTGAATCCAACAACACATTAAAGGGATTATACACCATAATCAAGTGGGATTTATCCCAGCCATGCAAGGATTCTTCAATATATGCAAATCAATCAATGTGATGCACCATTTTAACAAATTAAAGAATAAAAACAAAATGATCATCTCAATAGATTCAGAGAAAACTTTTGACAAAATTCCACACCCATTTATGATAACAACTCTCCAAAAAATGGGCATAGAGGGAACCTACCTCAATGTAATTAAGGCTACATACAACAAACCCACAGCAAACATCATTCTCAATTGTGAAAAACTGAAAGCATTTCCTCTAAGATCAGGAACAAAACAAGGATGTCCATTCTTACCACTTTTATTCAACGTACTTTTGGAAGTCCTAGACCCAGGAATCAGAGAAGAAAAAGAAATAAAAGGAATCTAATTTGGAAAAGAAACAGTAAAACTATCACTGTTCCCAGATGGCATGATACGATACATAGAAAATCCTAAAGATGCCACCAGAAAAATACTAGAGCTAATCAATTAATTTAAGAAAGATGCAGGATACAAATTTAATACACAGAGATCTCTTGCATTCCTATACACTAACAATGAAAGAACAGAAATAGAATTTAAGGAGACCATTCCATTTACCATTGCAACAAGCAGAATAAAATACCTAGGAATAAACCTACTTAAGGAGGCAGGAGACCTGTACTCAGAAAACTACAAGATACTGATGAAAGAGATCAAAGATGACACAAACAGATGTAGAGATATACCATGTTCTTGGATTGGAAGAATGAATATTATGAAAATGACTATACTACCCAAGGCAATCTAGAGATTCAATGCAATCCCTATCAAATTACCAATGGTATTTTTCACAGAACTAGAACAACATATTTTGCAATTTATATGGTAACACAAAAGAACCTGAATAGTAAAAGCAATCTTGAGGGAAAAAAATGGAGTTGTAGGAATCAAGCACCCTGACATCAGACAATACTACAGAGTTACAGTAATCAACACAGTATGGTACTGGCACAAAATCAGAAATATAGGTCAGTGGAACAGAATAGAAAGCCCAGCGATAAACCCAGGCACCTATGGCCACCTAATCTATGACAAAAGAGGCAATATATAATGGAGAAAAGACAGTCTCTTCAATAAGTTGTGCTAGGAAAACTGGACAGCTACATGTAAAAGAGTGAAATTAGAACACTCCCTAACACCAAACACAAAAATTAACTCAAAATGGATTAAAGACCTAAAAGTAAAGCCAGACACAGTAAAACTCTTAGAGGAAAACAGAGACAGAACACTCTTTGACATAAAGCACAGCAACATCTTTTTTGACCCACCTCCTACAGTAATGAAAATAAAAACAAAAATTAACAAATAGGACCTAATTAAACCTAAAAGCTTTTGTACAGCAAAGGAGACCATAAACAAAACCAAAACACAACCCTCAGAATGGGAGAAAATATTTGCAAATGAAGCAACTGACAAAGGATTAATCTCCAAAATATACAAACAGCTCATGCAGCTCAATAAAAAACAAAAACAAAACAAACAAAAAAAAAAACAATGAAAAAATGGGCAGAAGACCTAAAAAGACATTTATCCAAAGAAGACATACAGATGGTCAACAAACACATGAAAAAATGCTCAACATCACTAATTAGTAGAGAAATGCAAATCAAAACTACAGTGAGGTATCACCTCACACTGGTCAGAATGTCCATCATCAAAAAATCTACAAACAATAAATGCTGGAGAGGGTGTGGAGAAAAGGGAACCCTCTTACACTGTTAGTAGGAATGTAAATTGTTGCAGCCTCTATGGAGAACAGTAGGGACATTCCTTAAAAAAGTAAAAATAGAACTACTATATGACCCAGCAATCCCACTCTTTGGCATATACCCGGAGGAAACCATAATTCAAAAGATACATGCACCCCACTATTCATTGCAACACTATTTACAAGAAACAGGACATGGAAGCAATCTAAATGTCCATCAACAGATGAATGAATTAAGAAGATGTGGTAAATATATACAATGGAATATTACTCAGCCATAAGAAGGAACAAAATTGTGCCATTTGCAGAGACCTGGATGGACCTAGAGACTGTCATACAGACTTAAGTAAGTCAGAAACAGAAAAACAGATATATAAATTTGCTTATATGTGGAATATAGAAAAATGATATATATATATATGAACATAGAGAGACAGATGTAGAGAAAGGATTTATGAGTACCAGGAGGGGAAAGGTGGGTGGGATGAATTGGGAGATTAGAATTGACATATTTACACTTCTATGTATAAAATAGTTAGCTAATGAGAACCTACTGTATAGCACATGGAACTCTACTTAATGCTCTGTGGTGACCTAAATGGGAAGGAAATTCAAAAAATAGGTGATATATGTATACATATAGCTGATTCACTTTGCTGTACAGCAGAAACTAACACAGCATTGTAAAACAACTGTACTCCAATGAAAATTAAGTAAAATAAAGATAAGAGATAACAAATGCTGTCATGGATATAGACTAAAGGAACCCCTTAAGCACTGTTTGTGTGTTTTTGAATTGGCATAGCCACTATTAAACACTGTATAAAAGAATCTCACACAATTAAAAATGACCTTCCATGTAATCCAGCAATTCCATTTCTGGGAATGTATCCAAAGGAAGTGAAAAAGTAACTCAACAAGATATCTGCACCGCCAAGTTCATAGCAGCATTATTTACAATAGCCAAGACATGGAAACAAAGTAAGCGTCTATTGATGGCTGAATGGATAAATAAGGTCTGACATATATTTTATATGTATGGAATATTATTTCACCATAAAAAATGAGGAAATCCTGTCATTTGTGACAACATAGATGAACCTTGAAGACATTATGCTAAATTAAATGTCTGACAGAGAAAGAAAAACACTGTATGATCTCACTTTTATGTGGAATCTAAAAACAAACATACAAACTCATATAAAAAGAGATCAAACTTGTGGTGACCAGAGGTGGAGAGTGGAGGGAAGGAGAATCTGAGGAAGGTGGTAAAAAGATACAAACTTCTTGTTATAAGATATGCAAGTAGTAGTGATGTAATGTGCAACAGGATGACTATAACTGACACTTCTGTATAATATATAGGACTGTTAAGAAAGTAAAGCCTAGGAGTTCTCATCACAAGGAGAATTTTTTCTCCTTTTCTTTTCTTTTATTGTATATGTATGAGAAGATAGATGTTAGCTCAACCTTTTGTGGTAATCATTTCACAATGGATGTAAATCATATCATCATTATGAATGCCTTAAACTTGTACAGTGATGTACGTCAATTATTTCTTAATAATACTGGAAACAATTTTAAAAAGAAAAGTAAATAAGAAAGGAATCAAACCATGTCAATGCAAAAAATTCAATGAAACACAAAGGAAGAGAGAGAGGAAGGAGAGATGAAATAAGTACAAGATATACAAAAAAATAACACAATGAAAATAGTACTTTTCTATCTGATTACTTTAAATGTAAATGGATTAAATTCCCCATTCTAAAGTTATAAAGTGGCTTGAATGGATAGAACTATATGCTATAGACAAGATTTAACTATATGCGGTTTACAAGAGATATACCTTAGATGTAAAGACACACATAGGCTGAAAGTGAAAGGATGGAAAAAGACATTATATGATAATGATAACCAAAAGAAAGCAGGAGTGACCATAGTTTTACCAGATAAAGTAAACTTTAAGACAAAAACTCTCACAAGAGATAAAAATATTACACAATAATAAAAGGGTAAATTCACCTGTAGGACATAAAAATTATGAAAACATAATTTGCACACAACATCATAGCACCCAAATATGTGAAGGAATCATTGATAGAAGCAAAGTGAAAAGTAGACAATTACCAAATTATAGTAAAAGAAATTAATACTCCACTTTCCATAACTGATAGAAAAAACAGATGGAAAATCAATAGGAAACAGAAGACTTGAATAACACTATAAACCAACTAGAACTAACAGACATATAGAGAATATGTCACCCAATAGCATCTGAATACACATTCTTCTAAAATGCACATAGAACATTCTCCACAATAGATTACATATTATGTTACAAAATGAATCTCAGTCAATTTAAGAATATTGAAATCATGCCACATATCTTTTCTGATTACTATGGAATGAAACTAGTAATCAATATTGGTAGGAAAACTGGAAAATTCACAATATATTGAAATTAGCACATTCTTGAACAACCAGTGATGCATAGAAGAAATCAAAACAGAAATTAGAAAATATTGAAGAGGCAGATTGAGATGGCAGAGTAAGATGGCTTGGAGCTCACCTACCCCAAGAACACATCAAAAATACATCTACATGTGGAAAAATTTTCATGGAAAACTAACTAGAGCTGGCAGAAGGATCCTGTATAAACAAGGCTGTAAGAGAGATACACTCAATTCATAGTCCAGTAGGATGGAAAGAAAAGCATCAGATGGGACCTGTGCCCCTGGGAGAGGACCCAAAGGAAAAGGGAAATCATGCAGGGGGATACTAGCCCTGGGGAGAGAGTGGACTGACCCACAGACTGGGCATTTCAGGCCTGGGGTCCTACACATAGGAGACAAGACTCCTTGGCTGTTTGGTGAACTGCTTGGGCAGATAGAAAGGCTGGAGAAGCCTAGACTCCACTCATGAGGAGTGTATGGGCGATGGCTTGCTCCCAGGCAGGGCAGAGAGAAGTCTGTGCTAGCGACTACTGCCTCAGCTTGTTCCCCAGTCCTAGCCAAATGAATGCCCTTGTCCCACTCACTCCACCCCACAACTTTGCACTGGATGTAGGACATGTAGGACCTGGGAAAATACTCGATCTAGGGATGCAGAGGCAACCCAGGGACCCAGGGCATAGCCCAAACAGAGTGGCCATTACTGGCCCTTGTACAAGCAGTGCTCTAGAAGTAGCCCAGACTTCTGATGGTAGTGTGTCTGCCAGAATTCCCATGACCACTTTGCTGCGATACTCAGCCCAATCCAAATGAATGCCCTGGCCCCCACTCACTCTATACCACAGTCTAGCACTAGATCTGGGGCAGCCACAACAAGGAAAAATATGTGAACATGGGCTGCAAAGCCAAAGACATATACACAGACAGAGCATTGGACCTTTGTAAGCACATGAGCCCCACTTGCTTCAGCACTTCTCTCCATTGGGACAAAGTTCCAAGTGTAGAGAAATGGGAAAACACACAGTTAAAGGGAACAGAACCAGCTTGAGCCTGACCCTCAGGGCTTCCACTCCAGCAACTTGGGAGCAGACCCCACCCATGAAAGGGCAGTGAGAGCCACTGAGCAGAGATGAAGTCCAGCCTTAAACACATAACAGACTCTAGCTCCTCCATCAATAGTCACACCCCCTAAGATGAAAGCTGCCAGCACATGCTGAGGAAAGAGGTGAGTGGTGTCCACATCAAATCCAGCCATCCCAAAAAAGGCATTGGGCACACACACTCTGCATAGGGACACTCCTACATAAGAACACCATTTCAAAACCAATAAAGGTAATTGTTTCAACTAAATTCATAGAGACAGAGAAAGGTAAATAAAATGAAAATGCAGGAGAACTACTCAATTGAAAGAGTAAGTGAAAACCCCTGAAAAAAATAAGGAACAGAAATAACAGAAATAAACAGTTACCAGATAAAGAATTCAAAAAAATGGGTAACAAAAATGCTAACAGAATTAAGCAATAGAATTGATCTTATACATATCATTTTAACAAGGAACTAGAAAATATAAAAAGACACAATAAAGAATAGATAATTCAATATCTTAGGTAAAAACACTTTAGAAACAATGAAGAGAAGACAAAATGACACAGAAGAATACATAAGTGATCTGGAAGATACAATAATGGATGAAAATCACACAATCAGAACAGAAGAGAGTAAGAAAAAAAAAGTACGACTACTACATGAGATCTCTGGGATAAAATCAAGCATGCCAATAATCTCATTATAAGGGTTCCAGAAGGAGAAGAGAGAGAGAAGGGGATGGAAAATGTATTTTAAGAAATTACAGATGAAAACTTCCCAAATCTGAAAACGGAAACAGATAGCAAGGTATGGGAAACACCGAGGGTCCCAAACAAAATGAACTCAAACAGACCCACACTGAGACACATCGTAATTAAAATTAAAAAATTTAAATATAAGTAGAGAATTCTAAAGGCAGCAAGAGAAAAACAAAGAGTCATATAAAGGAGAATTACCATAAGTTATCGGCTGATTTCTCTGTAGAAATTTTGCAGGCCAGAAGAGGGTGGCATGATATATTCAAAGTGCTGCAAGGAAAAAAACCTGTGTAACCTGGGATAATCTACACTGAAAGATTATAATTTTTAATAGAAGGAGAGATAAAGAATTTTTCAGACAAGCAAAAGCAAAGAATTCAGCAATACTAAACCTTCCCTAAATGAAATGTTGAAGAATCTTCTCAAAATGGAAAAGAAATAAAAATATATAGGAAAGGGAAAATCCCAATAGAAAAGGCAAATGTATAGTAAGGATTGAAGATCACTTAAATAAGCCAGCATGTATTTAGATTAAAAGACAAAAGTTTGTAAATGCAATTATAACTACAGTAAACAGTAAAGGGATAAGGATGAAGGTGTAAAATATAACATCAAAAACACAAAAAAATGGGGGAGGGAAGTAAAAAGTGTAGAACTTTTAGAATGTATCTGAACCAAAATGACTATCAGTTTAAATAAAATAGATATAATTATGGGTCAGCATATATAAACACCACAGTAATCACAAATCAATAGATACACAGAAAACAAAAATAAAAGAACCCAAGCTACTAAAAACTGAAGTCATCAATCCACAATAGGAGAAACAAAACGAAGAAATGAAGAGAGAATAAATACAAAAACAACTGGAAAACAAGTAATTAAATGACAATATGTACATATGTATCAATAATTACTATAAATGTTGATGGACTAAATGCCCTGATCAAAAGATATAGATGTGCTGTGATTTATGTCAGAGTGTTCTGCCTGTTTTCCTCTAGGAGTTTTATAGTATCTGGTCTTACATTTAGGTCTTCTGAGTTTATTTTTGCATATGGTGTTAGAGAATATTCTAATTTCATTCTATTTTATATATAACTGTCCAGTTTCCCCAGCACCATTTATTGAAGAGATTGTCTTCTCTCCATTGTATATTCTTGCCTCCTTTGTCATAGATTAATTGACCGTAGTGCATGGGTTTATTTATTTATTCCATTGTTCTATGTGTTAATTTTTGAGCCAGCACCATACTGTTTTGATTACTATAGCTTTCTAGTAGAGTCTAAAGTCAGGGAGCATGATCCTTTAGCTCCATTCTTTCTCAAGGTTGTTTTGGCTATTCAGGGTCTTTTGTGTTTCCATATAAATTTTAAAGTTATTTGTTCTAGTTCCATGAAAAATGCCATTGGTATTTTCACAGGGGTTGCATTGAATCTGTAGATTGCCTTGGGTAGTATGGTCATTTTAATGATATTAATTCTTCCAATCCAAGAACACGGTATATCTTTCTGTTTGTGTCTCTTTCAATCTCTTTCATAAGTGACTTATAGTTTTCTGAGTACAGGTCTTTTGCCTCCTTAAGTAGGTTTATTCCTAGGTATATTATCCTTTTTGATACAATGGTAAATTGATTTTTTTTTTTAAATTTCTCTTTTTGATACCTGGTTGTTAGTTTATACAAATGCAACAGATTTCTGTATATTTATTTTGTATCATCTGGCAACTTTACTGAATTCATTGATGAGCTCTAGTAGTTTTCTGGCAGTGACTTTAGGATTTTCTATGTATAGTATCATGTCATCTGCAAAGAGTGGCAGTTTTACTTCTATCTTTCCAACATGGATTCCTTCTATTTCCTTTTCTTCTCTGATTGCTGTGGCTAGGTCTCATGGGTATATATTAGATTAAAATGAAACACTAATTGGAAAAGATACATGCACCCCAATGTTTATAACAGTATTATTTACAACTGCCAAGATATGGAAGAAACCTAAGTGTATATCAACAGATGAATGGATAAAGAAGATGTGGTATGTATATACAACGGAATACTACTTGGCATTAAAAAAGAACAAAATTTTGCCGTTTGCTGCAACATGGATAGACTTGGAAGGCATTATGCTCAGTGAAATAAGTCAGAGAAAGACAAATATTGTATGATATCACTTATATGTGGAACCTAAAAAAATGCAACAAACTAATGAATATAACAACAAAAAAAAGAAGACAGATATAGACAACAAAGCAGTTACCTGTGGGGAGGGGGCGAGGGGCAACATAAGGGTGGAGGAGTGGGAGTTACAAACTATTGGGTGTAAGTTGAGCTACAAGGTTGTATTGTACAACATGGGGAATATAGCCAAAATTTTGTAATAACTGGAAATAAAATGTAAACATTGTATAAAAACCATTGTATAAAAAATTTATAAAGAAAAAAGACAACAAAGACCAAAAACTTAGGCACATAGGAGGAGCTTCAAGATGGTGGAATAGTAAGATGCGGAGATCACCTTCCTCCACACAAATACATCAGAAATACATCTACATGTGGAACAACTCCTACAGGACACACACTGAATGCTGGCAGAAGACCTCAGACCTCCCAAAAGGCAAGAAACTCCCCACATATCAGGGTAGGGCAAAAGGAAAAAGAAAAAACAGAGACAAAAGAATAGGGACAGGACCTGCACCAGTGGGGGGGAGCTGTGAAGGAGGAAAGGTTTCCACACACTAGGAAGCCCCTTCGCAGGCAGAGACTGCGGGTGGCCGAGGGGGGGGGGCTTCGGAGCCACGGAGGAGAGTGCAGCAACAGGGGTGCAGAGGGCAAAGCAGAGAGATTCCCGCACAGAGGAACAGTGCCGACCAAAACTCACCAGCCCGAGAGGCTGGTCTACTCACCCACTGGGGTGGGCGGGGGCTGGGAGCTGAGGCTCAGGCTTTGGTCAGACCCCAGGGAGAGGACTGCGGTTGGCTGCCTGAACACAGCCTGAAGGGGGCTAGTGAGCCACAGCTAGTCGGGAGGTAGTCCGGGAAAAAGTCTGGAGCTGCCGAAGAGGCAAGAGAGTTTTTCTTGCCTCTTTGTTTCCTGGTGCGCAAGGAGAGGGGATTAAGAGCGCTGCTTAAAGGAGCTCCAGAGACGGGAGTGAGCCGCGGCTATCAGCGTGGACCCCAGAGATAGGTATGGGACGCTAAGGCTGCTACTGCCACCACCAAGAAGCCTGTGTGCGAGCACAGGTCACTATCCACACCGTCCATCCCTGAAGGCTGTGCAGCCCGCAACTGCCAGGGTCCCGTAATCCAGGGACAACTTCCCAGGCAGTACACACGGCACACCTCAGGCTGTTGCAACCTAACACCGGCCTCAGCCGTTGCAGGCTCATGCGGCATCCATACCCCTCCCTCCTCCCGGTCTGAGTGAGCCAGAGGCCCCGAATCAGCTGCTCCTTTAACCCCATCTTGTCTGAGCGAAGAACAGACGCCTTCAAGTGACTTATGTGCAGAGGCGGGTCCAAATCAAAACCTGAACCCAGGGAGCCATGCAAACAAAGAAGAGAAAGGGAAATTTCTCCCAGCAGACTCAGGAGCAGTGGAATAAGTCTCCACAAACAACTTGATGTACCCTGCATTGGTGGAATACCTGAATAGACAATGAATCATCCAAAATTGAGGAGGTGGACTTTGGGAGCAAAGATATATTTTTTTCCCCCTTTTTCTCTTTTTGTGAGTGTGTATGTATATGCTTCTGTGTGTGATTTTGTCTGTATAGCTTTGCTTTTACAATTAGTCCTAGGGTTCTGTCTGTCCGTTTTTTTTTTTCTGTTTTTGTTTTTCTTTCTTTTTTAATTTTTAAATTTTTTTTCTTAACAATTATTTTTTATTTTAATACTTTTATTTTATTTTATTTTACTTTATTTAATTTTATGTTATGTTCCTTCTTTCTTTCTATTTTTGCTTCATTTTATTCTGAGCCGTGTGGATGAAAGGCTCTTGGTGCTACAGCCAGGAGTCAGTGCTGTGCCTCTGAGGTGGGAGAGCCACCATCAGGACACTGGTCCACAAGAGACCTCCCAGACCCACATAATATGAAATGGCAAAAATCTCCCAGAGATCTCAATCACAACGCCAAGACCCAGCTTCACTCAACGACCAGCAAGCTACAGTGCTAGACACCCTATGCCAAACAACTAGCAAGACAGGAACAAAGCCCCATCCATTAGCAGAGAGGCTGCCTAAAATCATAATGAGGACACAGACACCCCAAAACACACCAGCAGATGTGGACCTGCCCACCAGAAAGACAAGATCCAGCCTCATCCACCAGAACACAGGCACTAGTCCACTCCACCAGGAAACCTACACAACCAACTGAACCAACCTTAGCCACTGGGGACAGAAACGAAAAACAATGGGAACTATGAACCTGCAGCCTGTGAAAAGGAGACCCCAAACACAGTAAGTTAAGCAAAATGAGAAGACAGAGAAACACACAGCAGATGAAGGAGCAAGGTAAAAACCCACCATACCTAGCAAATGAAGAGGAAATAGGCAGTCTACCTGAAAAAGAATTCAGAATAATGATTGTAAAGATGATCCAAAATCTTGGAGATACAATAGAGAAAGTAAAAGAAACGCTTAACAAGGACCTAGAAGAACTAAAGAGCAAACAAACAGTGATGAACAACACATTAAATGAAATTAAAAATTCTCTAGAAGGGATCAATAGCAGAATAACTGAGGAAGAAGAACGGATAAGTGACCTGGAAGATAAAAGAGTGGAAATAGCTACTGCAGAGCAGAATAAAGAAAAAGGAATGAAAAGAACTGAGGACAGTCTCAGAGACCTCTGGGACAACATTAAGTGCACCAACATTCGAATTATATGGGTCCCAGAAGAAGAGAAAAAGAAAGGGACTGAGAAAATATTTGAAGAGATTATAGTTGTAAACTTCCCTAATATGGGAAAGGAAATAGTTAATCAAGTCCTGGAAGCACAGGGAGTCCCATACAGGATAAATCCAAGGAGAGACACGTCAAGACACATATTAGTCAAACTATCAAAAATTAAATATAAAGAAAACATATTAAAAGCAGCAATGCAAAAACAACAAATAACACACAAGGGAATCCCCATAAGGTTAACAGCTGATCTTTCAGCAGAAACTCTGCAATGCAGAAGGGAGTGCAGGACATATTTAAAGTGATGAAGAAGAAAAACCTACAATAACAAACCCAAAACAATTAAGAAAATGGGAATAGGAACATACATATCGATAAGTACCTTAAATGTAAATGGATTAAATGCTCCAACCAAAAGACATAGACTGGCTGAACGGATCCAAAAACAAGACCCACATATATGCTGTCTACAGGAGACCCACTTCAGACCTAGGGACACATACAGACTGAAAGTGAGTGGATGGAAAATGATATTCCATGCAAATGGAAATCAAAGAAAGCTGGAGTAGCAATTCTCATATCAGACAAAATAGACTATAAAATAAAGACTATTACAAGAGACAAAGAAGGACACTACATAATGATCAAGGGATTGACTAGAAGAAGATGTAACAATTGTATATATTTATGCACCCCACATAGGAGCATCTCAAAACATAAGGAAAATACTAACAGCCATAAAAGGAGAAATCGACAGTAACACAATCATAGTAGGGGCTTAACATCCCACTTTCACCAATGGACAGATTATCCAAATGAAAATAAATAAGGAAACACAAGCTTTAAAGGATACATTAAACAAGATGGACTTAATTGATATTTATAGGACATTCCATCCAAAAACGACAGAATACACATTCTTCTCAAGTGCTCATGGAACATTCTCCAGGATAGATCATATCTTGGGTCACAAATCAATCCTTGGTAAATTTAAGAAAATGGAAATCGTATCAGGTAACTTTTCTGACCACAACACTATGAGACTTGATACCAGTTACAGGAAAAGATCTGTTAAAAATACAAAAACATGGAGGCTAAACAATACACTACTTAATAACCAAGTGATCACTGAAGAAATCAAACAGGAAATCAAAAAATACCTAAAAACAAATGACAGTGGAGACAGGACGAACCATAAGCTATGAGATGCAGCAAAAGCAGTTCTAAGAAGGAAGTTTATAACAATAAAATCCTACCTTAAGAAACAGGAAACATTTCAAATAAACAACCTAAACTTGCACCTAAAGCAATTAGAGAAAGAAGAACAAAAAAACCCCAAAGCTAGCAGAAGGAAAGAAATCATAAAGATCAGATCAGAAATAAATAAAAAAGAAATGAAGGAAACAATAGCAAAAATCAATGAAACTTAAAGCTGGTCTGTGAGCAGATAAACAAAATTGATAAACCATTAGCCAGACTCATCAAGAGAAAAAGGGAGAAGACTCAAATCAATAGAATTAGAAATGAAAAAGGAGAAGTAACCACTGACACTGCAGAAATACAAATGATCATGAGAGATTACGACAAGACACTCTATGCCAATAAAATGGACAACCTGGAAGAAATGGACAGATTCTTAGATATGCACAACCTGCCCAGACTGAACCAGGAAGAAATAGAAAATATGAACAGACGAATCACAAGCACTGAAATTGAAACTGTGATTAAAAATGTTCCAACAAACAAAAGCCCAGGACCAGATGGCTTCACAGGCGAATTCTATCGAACATCTAGAGAAGAGCTAACACCTATCCTTCTCAAACTCTTCCAAAATATAGCAGAGGGAGGAACACTCCCAAACTCACTCTACGAGGCCACCATCACCCTGATACTAAAACCAGACAAAGATGTCACAAAGAAAGAAAACTACAGGCCAATATCACTGATGAACATAGATGCAAAAATCCTCAACAAAATACTAGCAAACAGAATCCAACATCACATTAAAGGCATCATACACCATGATCAAGTGGGGTTTATTCCAGGAATGCAAGGATTCTTCAATATACGCAAATCAATCAACGTGATACATCATATTAACAAATTGAAGGAGAAAAACCATATGATCATCTCAATAGATGCAGAGAAAGCTTTTGACAAAATTCAACACCCATTTATGATAAAAACCCTGCAGAAAGTAGGCATAGAGGGAACTTTCCTCAGCATAATATAGGCCATATATGACAAACCCACAGCCAACATTTTCCTCAATGGTGAAAAACTGAAACCATTTCCACTAAGATCAGGAACAAGACAAGGTTGCCCACTCTCACCACTATTATTCAACATAGTTTTGGAAGTGTTAGCCACAGCAATCAGAAAGGAAAAAGAAATAAAAGGAATCCAAATCAGAAAAGAAGAAGTAAAGCTGTCACTGTTTGCAGATTGCATGATACTATACATACAGAATCCTAAAGATGCTACCAGAAAACCACTAGAGCTAATCAATGAATTTGGTAAAGTAGCAGGATACAAAATTAATGCACAGAAATCTCTTGCATTCCTATACACTAATGATGAAAAATCTGAAAGTGAAATTAAGAAAACACTCCCGTTTACCATTGCAACAAAAAGAATAAAATATTTAGGAATAAACCTACCTAAGGAGACAAAGTACCTGTATGCAGAAAATTATAGGACACTGATGAAAGAAATTAAAGATGATACAAATAGATGGAGAGATATACCATGTTCTTGGATTGGAAGAATCAACATTGTGAAAATGACTCTACTACCCAAAGCAATCTACAGATTCAATGCAATCCCTATCAAACTACCACTGGCATTTTTCACAGAACTGGAACAAAAAATTTCACAATTTGTGTGGAAACACAAAAGACCCCGAATAGCCAAAGCAATCCTGAGAACGAAAAACGGAGCTGGAGGAATCAGGCTCCCTGACTTCAGACTGTATTACAAAGCTACAGTAATCAAGGCAGTTTGGTACTGGCACAAAAACAGAAATATAGATCAATGGAACAGGATAGAAAGCCCAGAGATTACCGCACGCACATATGGTCACCTTATCTTTGATAAAGGGGGCAAGCATATACAGTGGAGAAAAGACAGCCTCTTCAATAAGTGGTGCTGGGAAAATTGGACAGGTACATGTAAAAGTATGAAATTAGAACACTCCCTGACACCATACACAAAAATCAACTCAAAATGGATTACAGACCTAAGTGTAAGGCCAGACACTATCAAACTCTTAGAGGAAAACATAGGCAGAACACTCTATGCAATCACAGCAAGATCCTTTTTGACCCAGCTCCTAGACAAATGGAAATAAAGACACAAATAAACAAATGGGACCTAATGAAACTTAAAAGCTTTTGCACAGCAAAGGAAACCATAAACAAGACCAAAAGACAACCATCAGAATGGGAGAAAATATTTGCAAATGATGCAACTGACAAAGGATTAATCTCCAAGATTTACAAGCAGCTCATGCAGCTCAATAACAAAAAGACAAACAACCCAATCCAAAAATGGGCAGAAGACCTAAATAGACATTTCTCCGAAGAAGATATACAGATTGCCAACAAACACATGAAAGAATGCTCAACATCATTAATCATTAGAGAAATGTAAATCAAAACTACAATGAGATATCATCTCACACCGATCAGAATGGCCATCACCAAAAAATATAGAAACAATAAATGCTGGAGAGGGTGTGGAGAAAAGGGAAGACTCTTGCACTCTTGGTGGGAATGTAAGTTGATACAGCCACTATGGAGAACAGTATGGAGGTTCCTTAAAAAATTAAAAATAGAACTACCATATGACCCAGCTATCCCACTACTGGGCATATACCCTGAGAAAACCATAATTCAAAAAGAGTCATGTACCAAAATGTTCATTGCAGCCCTATTTACAATAGCCAGGACATGGAAGCAACCTAAGTGTCCATCATCGGATGAATGGATAAAGAAGATGTGGCACATATATACAATGGAATATTACTCAGCCATTAAAAGAAATGAAGCGGAGGTATTTGTTGTTAGGTGGATGGAGTTAGAGTCTGTCATACAGAGTGAAGTAAGTCAGAAAGAGAAAAACAAATACAGTATGCTAACACATATATATGGAATCTAAGGGGAAAAAATGGTCATGAAGAACCTAGTGGCAAGACGGGAATAAAGACACAGACCTACTAGAGAATGGACTTGAGGATATGGGGAGGGGGAGGGGTAAGATGTGACAGGGTGAGGGTGTGGCATAGACATATATACACTACAAAATGTAAAATAGATAGCTGGTGGGAAGCAGCCGCATAGCACAGGGAGATCAGCTCGGTGCTTTGTGACCACCTAGAGGGGTGGGATAGGGAGTGTTGGAGGGAGGGAGATGCAAGAGGGAAGAGATATGGGAACATATGTATATGTATAACTGATTCACTTTGTTATAAAGCAGAAACTAACACACCATTGTAAAGCAATTATACTCCAATAAAGATGTTTAAAAAAAAAAAAAGAAGATGTGGCACATATTTACAATGGAATATTACTCAGCCATAAATAGAAATGAAATTGAGTTATTTGTAATGAGCTGGATGGACCTAGAGTCTGTCATACAGAATGAAGTAAGTCAGAAAGAGAAAAACAAATACCGTATGCTAACATATATATATATATATGGAATCTAAGAAAAAAAAATAAGAAGGTCATGAAGAACATAGGGGCAAGAAGGGAATAAGGACACAGACCTAATAGAGAATGGACTTGAGGATACGGGGAGGGGGAAGGGTAATCTGGGACAAAATGAGAGAGTGGCATGGACATATATACACTACCAAACGTAAAATAGGTAGCTAGTGGGAAGCAGCCGCATAGCACAGGGAGATCAGCTCTGTGCTTTGTGACCACCTAGACGGGTGGCATAGGGAGTTTGGGAGGGAGGGAGACGCAAGAAGGAAGAGATATGGGAAGTTATGTATATGTATAACTGATTCACTTTGTTATAAAGCAAAAACTAACACACCATTGTAAAGCAATTATACTCCAATAAAGATGTTAAAAAAAAATAAATTTAGGCACGTAAATGCAGATTGTACATGGCACCATTCCCAGTGGAGAGAAATGTAAATAAATATAAAGATGTAGTATTAAACTATAATTGCATAAAATTAACTCTAGTATATACTGTACTACTGTAATAAGTTTGTAGTCACCTTCTGTTGCTATTGCCGTGGCTCAAGTGTTTCAAATATCTGCTTAAATCATGTGATGCTAATCATCTCCCATGAGCAGTTCAACTCTCCAGTAAATTGTGATTTACAGTAAAAAGTGATCTCTTATGGTTCTCACATATTTTTCATTGTGTTTAGTGCAATGCTCATTGTGTTTTGTACAATACTGTAAACCTTGTAATAACATGATGGAACCCATATGAAGTGCCACTAATCATGCTGGAATTGTCCCTAAGAACAACAGAACAGTCATAATGTTACAAGGAAAAAGTTGAATTGCTGGAGACTGTCATACTGAGTGAAGTAAGTCAGACAGAGAAAGACAAATATCATATGATATTGCTTATATGTGGAATCTAAAAAAAAATGGTACAAATGAACTTATTTACAAAACAGAAATATAGTCACAGATGTAGAAAACAAACTTATGTTTACCAAGGGGGAAAGGGGGGGAGGGATAAATTGGGAGATTGGTATTGACATGTACACACTACTATATATAAAATAGATAACTAATAAAGACCTACTGTACAGCACAGGGAACTCTACTCAATACTCTGTAATGACCTATATGGGAAAATAATCTAAAAAAGACTGGATATATGTATACATATAACTGATTCACTTTGCTGTACAGCAGAAACTAACAAAACATTGTAAATCAACTATACTCCAATAAAAATTAATTTAAGGGCTTCCCTGGTGGCGCAGTGGTTGGGAGTCTGCCTGCCAATGCAGGCGACACGGGTTCGAGCCCTGGTCTGGGAAGATCCCACATGCCGCGGAGCAACTGGACCCGTGAGCCACAATTACTGAGCCTGCGCGTCTGGAGCCTGTGCTGCGCAACAAGAGAGGCCGCAATAGTGAGAGGCCCGCGCACCGCGATGAAGAGTGGCCCCCACTTGCTGCAACTGGAGAAAGCCCTCGCACAGAAACGAAGACCCAACACAGCCATAAATAAATATAAAAATAAATAAATAAATAAATAAGACTTAAAAAAAAAAAACTTAAAAAAAAAATTAATTTAAAAAGAACCAGTTGACAGCACACCAGAGGAATTAAAAGAAGACTACTTGATTAGGATGAGTGCTTCTGAACCAGTGCCAGACAATGAGGAAGAAGACTTAGAAAAAGTAGTGCCAGAAAAAAAACTGATGTAGACAATCTGGCAGAAGGGTTCCACATATTCAAGACTGCTTTTGACTTCTTATAGGACATGGATCCTTCCATGATATGGTCACTGAAACTGCTTTAGCAGCAAACAGTGGAAGAAGGATCAGTGCCATATAGAAACAGTTTTAGAGAAATAAAAAAGCAAAATAGACAGAAATTACAATGTATTTCTGTAAAGTTTCACCAAGTATGCCTGTCTCTTCTGCCTACCTTCCTTCTCCTCCAACTCTTCCACCTTTGCCACCTCTGAGACAGCAAGACGAACCCCTCCTCTACCTCCTCCTTAGCCTACTCAATGTGGAGATGAAGAGGATAAAGACTTTTA
Source organism: Balaenoptera musculus (assembly GCF_009873245.2). Classification (NCBI taxonomy): domain Eukaryota; kingdom Metazoa; phylum Chordata; class Mammalia; order Artiodactyla; family Balaenopteridae; genus Balaenoptera; species Balaenoptera musculus. Next base: position 71,837,573 of record NC_045806.1, on the reverse strand, counting down.
TGATGATCCACACCCACCTAATGAATAGTAACTAATCATTGTGCTGTACTGTTAATAACTTATCTGTTGTGTATGTGTGAGTCTTCATGTGAAAATCTAATAATTGTACGACAAGAACTGGATGAGACATTTTTGTTTCATCATCATCGTCATCATGGCCTAAGTATTCATAGTGTGGAACATCATGTAGAAGACTTGTATTGAAGTGGATAGTCTATCCTTACATAGGCGTAAGGTGAGTTCTATTTAATGTAAAATTAATACCATGTTAGTTTTCTTACTGTTTTACAGCACTGCTTTCAAAACTACTGTATAGCACAGGGAACTCTACTCAATGCTCTGTGGTGACCTAAATGGGAAGGAAATCTAAAAAAGAGTGGATATATATATACGTATGACTGATTCACTTTGCTGTACAGCAAGAAATGAACACAACGTTGTAAAGCAACTATACTCCTATATAATTGGAAAAACTACATATCAACCTATCATCCCAGGTAAGTTGTTTTTTAAAAGTATATAACCATATTTCCATTATATTATGAATATGAGTATAATACTGTATGTCATAAAAAATTATAATGATTCATCATTAGTGTACAGGCTAGGCTATTGTGAAGCAATCATATCTATTACACTAAGCTACCATGGAGCAATCATATTGCTGCTTCTTTGTTATCAATGTATAAATCATTATATCTGTAAATAAATATGAATTTACTTTTCACATTATCTTTTCATTTTGATATCTAGTGTTAATAATACATATCACATTAAAGAGTTTTGTGTCATATGAGACAATATTGATGTGAGTACTGACAAGACAGACAATTCATCTTGTAAACAGATGATGTAAACTTATGGTATCAATAAATACAGTACAGCACTATAAATATATTTTCTCTTCCTTATGATTTTCTTAATAACCTTTTCTTTTATCTAGCTTACTTTATTGTAAGAATACTGTACATAATACACATAAACATACAAAATATATGTTAATCGGCTGTTTATGTTATTAGTAAGGTTTCTGGCCAACAGTAGGCTACTAGTAGTTACGTTTTAGAGGAGTCTAAAGCTATACTCAGATTTTTTACTGTGCGGGGTGTTGATGTCCCTAAGCCCCACATTGTTCAAGGTATTAACTGTATACTACTCTGGAATGAGATGTTGATAGTGAGGAAAACTGTTTATGTGTGGGGGTAGGGGGTATAGGGGAACACTCTTTATGTTCAATTTTGCCATGAACCTAAAACTCCTGTAAAAAGTAAAGTCCATTAAAAACATTGTTCCAACCATTTTAACAAATGTACCACATTAATGCAATATATTAATAATAGGGAAAAGTCTGTGCAGAGAGCAAGGGATATGGGAACTCTTTGTACTTTCTGCTCAAAACTTCTGTAAATCTAAAACTGCTATATAAAATAAAGTCTATTAAATGCATACGTGTGTGAGAGAATATATATAAGCATTATGCTGTGATAGGAAATTAACCATCCACTTGGACCCTTTATAACATAAATCTAAATCCATAGACTCAGACCCTGTGAGGTATTGCATATATAAGCAGGCTTTATCCTTATGGGAGCTAGAAAATAGAATTATTTCTTCATACATATAAAATAACTCTTTTTGAAATTATTCCCTATACACATCATGATAAGCTAAACTTCTTTTTCTCGAGGTGCATGGGAAGCATAGCAATATTACATATGAAAAGATGTGTATGTGGGTGGAGTGAAAATAATTAGCAAAAAAAAAAAGAAAACTGTTTTGCACTTCTTCAATGCCAGTGTTATAAATTATAGCAAATAAAGGATATACTATCTTTTTCATTATAACTTCTCCATTTTGTCTTCTCCTACTGGTTGCTTGTTGTACATCAGTGTTTCTCATTCCTGTGAACTTCTGGGAAAATTCCTAACTGGGCCATAAAGAACACCATGTTTCTTTGATTCTAAGATCCATGCTTTTTCACATATCAATGTTTCTGGACTAAGAATGCATGCATATATGGATGCATTTAATATGGTGTTTTTTTCTTCCATTAATGCTGTTATTAAGCAACAATAAACCTTAAAATTGAAGGTTTCTTTTTTAAATTAATTTTTATTGGAGTAATAGTTGATTTACAATGTTGTGTCAGTTTCTGCTGTACAGCAAAGTGAACCAGCTGTACATATACAGATATCCATTCTTTTTTAGATTATTTTCCCATATAGGTCATTACAGAGTATTGAGTAGAGTTCCCTGTGCCATACAGTAGGTTCTTATTAGTTATCTATTTTATATATAGTAGTGTGTACATGTCAATCCCAATCTCCCAGTCTACCCCTCCCCCTCCTTCTCCCCTGGTAATCACAAGTTTGTTCTCCACATCTGTGGCTCCATTTCTGTTCTGCAAACGACTTCATTTGTACCATTCTTTTAGATTCCACAAATAAGCAATATCATAAGGTAATTGTCTTAAGTTTCTTAAAGTAAAGCAAATATAGCCGTCATTAAGAAAGCATTCTCTGCTTTTCTTAAATACTATTGTTATTCTTCTGACCCAAATTGCTTCTGTGAATGCCTTTTTCTTTGAGAATCTATTTTCTAACATTTACTTTCTAGTATAAACATAAAAATAAAAGTTTTAATGTATTTTTCTATAACATCAGAATAAACTTTATGTTTTGGTAAAACAAACATAAAACACAAAAGAAGCATAAAATTGAGTCCAAAAATATTGAAAATTTGTGTTGCCTTCTCACCTTTGTTAAGAACCAAATATCAGTGAACACTTAATAAAAGTAGAAATCATGGCCCTTTTGAGTTTTTATACTGACAAATCCTCTAGAAGTGCTACATAACAATATACTACTGAAGTTGGTGGTTTTGCTAGCTGCTTAGTCATTTTAGTTCTGTACATTTTGAATGATTGCTGATGGTTTGCATAATATTTTCAAAACGAAAATAAAGTTGGCCATTGGAAAAGTCTGATAAATATCAGAACTTGCATTCTGATCAGCAGTAAAACAGATGTCTGTCAGTTGTTTAATCAAGACGACCTATTTTTAAAGATACATAGTATCACTAGAAATCCAAGTACATATTACATCTACCACAGCAGGAATTTAAGTAGGTCACTGATAACAATTAGATTGAATTATATGAATGCTATTTTTGTAGGTCAAAAGCAGTCAAAAATTGACAGATTCATATGGTTCAAACGAGTATAATAATTCATTAATTATACTTGAATTGCTGTCAAAACTTTTTGTTTTGAAGCAAGAGTAAATCTCTCTTGTCTTATCAACTAGTGCATAGGGTTGATAAGCAATGCATGATTAACCAAGTAAAGGTAATTTGTTCCACTAATTAACGTTTTCTTATCATAGACTTTTCAATATGTGGAGAAGTGAGGAAACAGACTTAATATTAATTGCAAGAATTTAATGAGTTATAGGAATGATAATCCTGATGTTTGAGTTTTGCATTTTTAGTTTTTTCTATTGTACAATCTTATGCCTTATTTCAAATAGTAAAATTAATTAGAAATGTGACTTGGTTATTCAACTATCCTTAATTGGCTATGATAATGGCACCTAATTACTCCTTCCACCACATAACAAAAATGGTGATGTTAGGTCAGTACTAGCATGAGTAGTCTTCCATCTGAATGTTATGGGAATCTATTGCAGCCTTACATGATGTTTCTAATCCTCTTTCTATATATCTACTAATGTTACTTTTTTCTTCTAGTGGCCCAAGCTATGAGCTTTATTCATCCTTAAATCCTCTCTCTCTTCTCACCTCTCTACATGTTATTCAACAAGTTCCATCAATTCTACTTCAAAAGTAGCCCTCAAATCAATGTTTATCTCTTCACTACAACTTTCATTTTTTATTGCACAATCCTATGAGATTTAGATTTCTAGAATCTCAAAGATATGACTCCCTTACTTGAAAACTTTAATTGGTCTTCTTGCTTATAGAATCAAATCTAAATTACTTAGCATATTATAAAGAATATTAAATAAGTCTTTAGAATTCCTTTTCAGCCTCATTTCCTGACTCCTCACAGCCCATCATTGCCACAAATAGTAATTAGGACTTCAGTCACATCAAACTGTTTCCCATTACCTGAACGCATACATATATTCATCATCATGGACTTGTATGGGTATTCTTGTTGAATGAATAAAAGTATATCAAGTGACATAAAGCATGGATATTAATCAGCACTCTAACAATTATATCCCTTATGCCAAAACAAAGTTTGAAACTATTCATAGATCCTTTGAAATATATTCAAATGTTTAATGCACTTAAGATATTCATTGTCTTGATTCATAGTACTATACGTGTCTTGCACTGGCCAGCAGATTTGTCACTGGACATGGTCTAAGCCTGTAATTGTACTAAAAAATATTGGATTTTTACCTTCCAAGGTGGCCTTCCAAATTCCACAATAAATTGTGGGATTGTATGTTTTTCTTTTTTTTAATTATTAGAGTTATTGGAAGAACCAAGTGAGAACATGGGTGAGCAAACAGTACCATACATATTCTGTTATATAAATATGAGGTGTTATTATAATAAATCCTTGGCAGCTGATGTTATCATTTTCTCAGAGGAAAGTGTGCAGAAAAATATATTACACTTTAACAAATAATTGACTGAATCTAAGCTAGTGCATATTATCAGCCAGATACTTAGAGATCATTGGAGTTAAAAGGTATTTTAAAATAAAACATAAAGACCTCAGAAAACCCAAAATGTAGTCAGGGAAAGCAAAAATAATTTTGACTAAGCTTGATAAATATTTTATACAAGTGTAAGTAAAACATCACATGAACAGAAATAGAAGACAAATTATTCTGCTGGGAAGAAAAATAAGGAAATTGGCATTCAAGGAGCCCATACCATCTCTTAGTATCACCATAGCTGCAAAATAACTTGTAAGCTGGGATGAAGTGAGAGAGTAGCATTGACATATATACACTGCCAAATGTAAAATAGATAGCTAGTGGGAAGCAGCTGCATAGCACAGGGAGATCAGCTTGGTGCTTTGTGACCACCTAGAGGGGTGGGATAGGGAGGGTGGGAGGGAGACGCAAGAGCGAGGAGATATGGGGATATACGTATATGTATAGCTGATGCACTTTGTTATACATCAGAAACTAACACAACATTGTAAAGCAATTATACTCCAATAAAGATGTTAAAAAGAAAAAAGAAAGGAATTTTGACACACTAGCTTCCATGGTCTCTTCCAGATATTATACATTCTGATGCTTTTGCAGTGAAACAATCTTTGCTATGACTAAGCAAATAACACTTTGGGGTAACTGCCCATATCTTAGCCCAAGCAAGGTAACTAAAAAGTTAAGGAAGTTCAGATGCCATTATAACCTGAAAGTATATTTGTTGAACATTCCTAAACTAGCTGCTGCAGAATGTTATTTTGTTTTCAGCTATATGTAAGTACATGTCTGTTGACAAACGTGTGTGTGTGTGAATATAAAAAGTTACTTTGTTGAAAAGTTAAAAAAATGCTTTTAAAATGGAGATAATAAAGTTACTACCAAACCTATGTTTACATTGCCAAATGCTCAAGTTTGAGGAGGCTCAGCAAAAGATCCTGTTATGAGCAGGTACCAGAGCCAGAATGCTTAGAGAAGCACAACCAAAGGAAGAAGAGCATGAATTTATTTTTTTATCTAAACTGTCTCAATTTGAATCACAGCTTTTCCATTTACTAGTTTTATAACCTTGGGTGTACTACTTATACCTCAATTTTCTCACCTGTAAAATGAAAGTAATAATAGTACCTACCTCATTAAGTTGTGAAGGTTAAGTAAATTAATATATGTAAAACCTAAAAGCAGGACCTGGAACACACTAACACTTAAATGAGTGTTTGTTCATATGGTTTTTATTCATCAATTTGTTAATGTGGTGTATCACGTTGATTTATTTGCATATATTAAAGAATACTTGCATCTATGGGATAAGTCCCACTTCATCAGTGTACATGATCCTTTTAATGTGTTGTTGGATTTGGTTTACTAGTATTTCATTGAGGATTTTTGTATCTATGTTCATTAGTAATATTGGCCTATACTTTTCTTTTTTTGTGATATCTTTGTCTGGTTTTGGTAGCAGGATGATGGTGGTCTCTTAGAATGAGCTTGGGAGTGTTCCTCCCTCTGCAGTTTTTTGGAAGAGTTTCAGAAGGGTAGGTGTTTACTCTTCTCTAAATGTTTGGTAGAATTTGCCTGTGAAGCCATCTGGTCCTAGACTTTTGCTTATTGGGAGTATTTTAATCACACTTTCAATTTCTATACTTGTGATTGGTCTGTTCATATTTTCTATTTCTTCCTGGTTCATTCTGGGAAGGTTGTACCTTTCTAGGAATTTGTCCATTTCTTCTAGGTTGTCCATTTTATTGGCATATAGTTGCTTGTAGCAGTGTCTTATAATCCTTTGTATTTCTCCGGTGTCAGTTGTAACTTCTTTTTCATTTCTAATTTTATTGATTTGAGCTCTCTCCCTTTTTTTCTTGATGAGTCTGGCTAAAGATTTATCAGTTTTATGTTCTCAAAGCACAAGCATTTTGTGTCATTGATTTTTCCTATTGTTTTCTTAATCTCTATTTCATTTATTTCTACTCTGATCTTTATGATTTCTTTCCTTCTACTAATTTTAGGCTTTGTTATTGTTTCTCTAGTTGCTTTAGGTGTAAGGATAGGTTGTTTATTTGAGATTTTTCTTGTTTCCTGAGGTAAGATTGTATTGCTCTAAACTTCCCTCTTAGAACTGCTTTTGCTGTGTCTCATGGGTTTTGGATCAACGTGTTTTCATTGTCATTTGTTTCTAGGTATTTTATTGATTTCCTATTTGATTTCTTCATTGACCCATTGGTTATTTAATAACATATTGCTTAGCTTCCATGCGTTTGTGTTTATATGTTTTTTTTCCTCTGTAATTGATTTCTAATTTCATATCATTGTGGTCAGAAAAGATGCTTAATATGATTTCAATTTTTAAAAATTTACTAAGACTTCATTTGTGATCCAAGATGTGATCTATCCTGGAGAATGTTCTGTGTGCACTTGAAAAGAAAGTGTATTTTGCTGCTTTCAAAAGGAATGTCCTATAAATATCAACTAAGTCTATTTGGTATAATGTGTCCTTTAAAGCTTGTGTTTCCTTATTAATTTTCTGTCTGGATGATCTGTCCATTGGTGTAAGTGGGGTGTTAAAGTCCCCCACTATTCTAAATCACAGCAAGATCTTTTTTGATCCACCACCTAAAGTAATGAAAATAAAAGCAACAATGAACATATAGGACCTAATTAAACTTAAAAGCTTTTGCACAGCAAAGGAAACCATAAACAAAACGAAAAGACAACCTTTAGATTAGGAGAAAATATTTTCAAATGAAGCAACTGATAAGGGATTAATCTCCAAAATATACAAATAGCTCACACAGGTAAATATCAAAAAAACAAACAACCCAATCATATAATGGGCAGAAGACCTAAGTAGACATTTATCCAAAGAAGACATACAGATAGCCAAAAAACACATGAAAAGATGCACAACATTGCTAATTAGTAGAGAAATGCAAATCAAAACTACAATGAGGTATCACCTCAAACGAGTCAGAATGGCCATCATCAAAAATCTACAAACAATAAATGCTGGGGAGGCTGTGGAGAAAAGGCAACTCTCTTACACTGTTGGTGGGAATGTAAATTGGTACAACCACTATGGAGAACAGTATGGAGGTTCCTTAAAAAACTAAACATAGAACTACCATTGACCCAGGAATCCCACTCCTGGGCATATGTCTGGAAAAAACATAATTCAAAAAGGTACATGCACCCCAATTTTCACTGCAGCACTATTTACAATAACCAGGACATAGAAGAAACCTAAATGTCCATTGACAGATGAATGGATAAAGAAGATGTAGCACATATATACAATGGAATATTACTCAGCCATAAAAAAGAAGGAAAAATGCCATTTGCAGTGACATGGATGGACCTAGAGATTGTCATACAGGGTGAAGTAAGTCAGAAAGAGAAAGACAAATATTGTATAATATTGCTTATATGTGGAATTTAGAAAAATGGTAAAGGTGAACTTATTTGCAAAGCAGACATAGAGTCACAGATGTAGAAAACAATCTTATGGTTACCAAGGCAGGAAGTGGGGGTGGGAAAAATTGGGATATTGGGATTGACATATATACACTACTATATATAAAATAGAAAACTAATGAGAACCTACTATCTAGCACAGGGAACTCTACTCAGTACTCTGTGGTGAACTAAATGGGAAGGGAATCTAAAAAAGAGTGGATATATGTATATGTATAACTGATTCACTTTGCTGGACAGCAGAAACTAACACAGCATTGTAAAGCAACTATACTCCAATAAAAATTAATTTAAAAAATGAGTGTTTTCAAGGACTTGTGAAAATACATGAAAGTTACCAAATATATGTTGGAGGCCCCCATCAGATTTATTAAATTAAAAGTAAGAAATATTTAATTAAATGTTTAAAATATAAAATTCATTAAATTTTAGTTAAAAAGTCTAAAAATTAGTACAACACCAAGAATGAACCCTAATACAAACTATGGGCTTTGTGTGATAATAAGGTGTCAATGTTTTTCATTGATTGTAACAAAGGTACCACTCAGGTGTGGGATGTTGATGGTGGGGGAGGCTGTGTCTGTGTGTGAAGAGAGTGCATATGGGAACTCTGCACTTTCTGCTAAATTCTGCTGTGAAAATAAAATTCTATAAAATGAAGTCTGTTTGTAAAATATTGTATTATACTTGAAAATAATTTATTGGTTACAATTTCTCACTTTAAAAGAATTCATATATGTAGCAATTGTAGTCAACTGTAAGTTAAATTAGTTTCCTGTATCAAAATTCAAAAGTTAATAATAAAATCATCTCAAATGTTTTACAGATATAAATAATATTTAAAACAGCATGGGATAGTTGTTTAATACTCTGTGAGAGATGGGCTCTCTAACAAAAAGTGGGTCTAGGGCCTATTAAATTCTCAAATGCCTGCATAGAGGTTTCTTGATATAATTACCCTGTAAGTAAACTGGAATGAGATACATAAGCTCTGCTTCTCAGAATAAAATAGAGCTGGATTGTTGCTAGGCAGTCAGCCTCCTTTCCCAGTGCAATAATAATGTCTGCACTAACACTTGAAAATGTGAAATCTATCAGCTGCGTCTATTTTCAAAATAAATAATTTTACTTTCAACATCTTACTATAGAGCAAAATTAATTTCAGGTGTCCTAAGGAGTAAAATGTATCAAATTAAACTGCAGGTGACTAATTAATCTTCCTGTGGTAAAGGACTTCCTAAGTTTAAGCACTGAAAAATAATTGAAAAGAAAATATCCATATATATCAGATGAGAAAGAAATATTAAAATTTAAAGCTTTGCTATATTATTTTGAAGTATTAACTTGTTAAAATTGTTTTTTTAAAATAAACAACTTGATTGAAATTAGCTAAAGTCTTTCCTTGTTGAAAAACTACTTGGCTGTATTTGTGAAGATACTTAAGAATTACATAAACTTGGACAAAGTAATTTTCTTTTTTTGGACCAAGTAATTTTACTTCCAGAAATTTATCCTAAGAAAATATCGAGGTGGATGTAAAGAGTTATGTGTAAAGGATTTATGGTCATATTATTTCCCATGAGCAACCTTTAAAACAACTTATATATTCAATATCAGGAAAATTATTAAATATATTATGGTATAGCCACATTATAAAATATCATGCAGTTATTTAAAAAATCATATTTTGAAGATTATTTGGTGCCATATAAAAATTAGGCATTGTGCAAAATCAGAAAAGGAAACGGGAAACAAATGGATAAACTCAATTCTGTAAATTATATATATAAGTGTAGTAAAAAGGCTCAAATGTCTAACCCAGCAAAATTTTTAGAAAAGTTATCTGTGAGTGATAAAATTACAGGTAATTTCCCCATCGTTATAATTTTGTTCATATTTTAGGTTTCCTGCAATGAGTACATATGGCTTATAGCATCAGAAATATAAATGTGTAAAAATCTCCAAGCTATATATAAAAGCTATATATAATTGCAACAAAAAATTAGCTCTGATTTTGTTTTGGTTAATTTTTTGTGGTTACTGACAAAATGAGATTTGAGTTGGAGCAAGCAGGAGCAAAATCTACTCTTACTTTGATAATTTATCAAATGTAGGTAATATCAATTTACCTTTCCCTGAACCCTTTAAGGTGCGTCATGCCACTTAAGTTCCATCTGGCTACAAAATTAAATGGTCTATCCAAATAGGAATATTATTCTATTTAAGAAGACGCATTGTTGCTCTGATTAAAATGCGGTGCTGGTACCATGTATAAAAAATTTATAGAAGAGGATCGGATCAAGGTGGTAGAGGAGCAGGAGTGGAGCTCACCTTCTCCCACAAATATATCAAGAATACATCTACATGTGGAACAATTCTCACAGAACATCTACTGAACACTGGCAGAAGACCTCAGACTTCCAAAATGGCAAGAAAGCCTCCACATAACTGGGTAGGGCCAAACAAAAAGAAAAGGAAAAGAGAGATGAATCTGGATGGGACTTGCACTCCTGGGAGGGAGTTATGAAAAAGGAAAGGTTTCTGCACACTGGGAAGTCTCCTCACTGGCAGGGATATCAGCCAGGACAGAGGGGGAGCTTCAAAGCCTCAGAGGAGAGCACAGCAACTGGTTTACAGAGGGCAAAATGGAGAGAGGCCTGTGTAGATGGTCAGTGTCACCCAGCACTCCCCAGCCTGAGACTCTCATCCACTAGAGTGGACAGTGGCTGCATGCTGAGGCTTGGGCTTTGTAGGTCAGACATTGGAGAGAGGACTGAGGTTTGCTGCGTGGAGACAGCTTGAGGAGGGTAGGTGCAGTGCACCAAAACCAAGGGAGTACAGAAGGAGGCCTGGGCCCGCCAGAGAGGCAGGGTGCCATTGTTGAGCAACATGCAAGGAGAGGTGTGGGCCTGCCATGGGAGCTTCTTTCTCAGTGTGTGCTCTTAGGCAGGAAGGTACCATATAGACAAACTCCCCGGGCGGGTGTGAACTGCCACTGCCATCTCGGACTCCAGAAGAGGGTACAGACTGCTGCTGCTACTGAGGGTCCTGAGACTGGGAGCCAACCACTGTCCCTGCCTCCCTGGGAGTGTGTGTGGGCTATGCATCTGAACACCCCCTATCAAGGGGATAACAGTCAGTACATGCTGAGGAAAGAGACGGCAAGCATCCAAAACCAAAACAGCCCTCATGCCAAAAACCATTAAACCCACACAAGTTACTCAAGGACATTCCTGCATACAAATAGACCACCAAGAATACGGTAGATGATTGTTTCTCCTAAATTCACAGAGTAAGGGAAATATAAGCAAAATAAAAAAGCAGAGGAACCTCTCCCAGTTTAAAGACCAAGAGAATTCCCCTGAAGAAACAAACAATGAAACAGACCTCTTCACTCTAATAGACCCTGAGTTCAAAAAGGAGGTAATGAAAATACTGAAGGAATTAGGAAAGCCTATTGACAGAAGTGCAGATTAATATAAAAAGGAAATAGAAACTATAAGGAAGAGCCAAGAAAAATTAGAAAATTTATTTGTCAAGATGAAAGCTAAGCTAAAGGCAATGAATAACAAAATGAATAATGCAGAAGAAAGAATAAGTAATTTGGAAAACAGAAAAATGGAAATTACCCAATCAAAACAGCAGACAGGAAGCCAAATTGAAAAAAAAAAAAGAAAGCAATATAAGAAACCTATGGGATAATATAAAGCATCACAATCTATGTATAATAGAGGTTCCCGAAGGTGAAGAAAGAGAAAAGAGGATTGAAATGCATTTGAAGATATTGTGGCTGAAAACTTCCCTAACCTAAAGAAGGAAACAGATATACAGATACAGGAAACACAGAGGGTCTCAAACAAGATGAACCCAAACAGACCTACACCAAGACATATTATAATAAAAATGGCAAAATTTAAAGATAAAGAGAGAATTTTAAAGGCAGCAAGAGAAAAACAGAATTAATTGCAAGGCAACCACCATAAGGCTATTGGCTGATTTCTCTACAGAAACAATGCAGGCCAGAAGGGAGTGGCAAAATATATTCAAAGTCTTGAAAGGAAAAAAGCTGCAGTCTAGAATACTCTACCCAGCAAGATTATCATTTAGAATAGGAGGTGAAATAAAGAATTTCTCAGACAAGCAAAAACCAAAAGAATACAGCAATAATAAACCTATCCTAAAGGAAATACTGAAAGATCTTCTCTAAATAGAAAAGAAGCATGAAGATATAGGAAGGAGGAAATCATAATTGGAAAGTGAATCACTTATATTAACCAGTATAGAGATGAAAAAGAGGGAAAAAAAAACCTATTTGTGAAAGTGGAGATAAATACAAGGAACAGCAAAAAGATGAACATGAAGATGTAAAATAGGACATAAAAATCATAAAATGTGGAGAAGGAGAGTAAGGAAGTGCACATTTTTCTTTTTTTTAGAATGTGTTTGAACCTATATGACTATCAGTCTAAGGCAAGTAGATATAGGAAGGGGTTAACATAATTGAAAAACAGGACAACCACAAATCAAAAACATACAATAGATTCACAAAAATCAAAAAGAAGAGAACACAAGCATAAAATAAAAGGAAATCATCAAAACACAAAAAGGAAAGCAAAAAGAAAGAAAAAGAAACAGAGAAGAAACAAAGAATCAACTGGAAAACAAGGTTTAATATGGCAATAAACACATATATATCAATAATTACATTAAATGTCAATGGACTGAATGCTCCAATCAAAAGACATAGAGTGGGAGACTGGATTAAAAAAAAAAGAGTCTACAATATGCTGCCTACAAGAGATCCACCTTAGGGCAAAGGACACACATAGATTTAAAGTGAGGGGATGGAAAAAGATATTTCATGCAAACGGAAATGAAAAGAAAGCAGGAGTTGAAATACTCATATCAGACAAAATAGACTTTAAAGCAAAGGCTATAAAGAAAGATAAAGAAGGACACTATATACTAATAAAAGGATCAATGCAAGAAGAGAATTTTACACTTGTCAACATATATGCACCTAACATAGGAGCACTCAAATACATAAAACAAATACTAACGGACATGAAGAGATAAATTGATGGGAATACAATAATAGTAGGAGACTTTAACACCCCACTCACATCAGTGGACAGATCTAAACAGAAAATCAATAAGGCAACAGTGATCCTAAATTATACAATAGAACAATTAGACTTAATTGATATTTTTCAGGGCATTATATTAAAAAAAAATCCAGAATACACATCCTTTTCAAGTGAACATGGAACATTTTCTTGGATTGACCACATACTAGGACACAAAACTAACCTCAACAAATTTAAGAGTAGAGAAATTATTTCAAGCATCCTCTGACCACAACAGCATGAAACTAGAAATCAACCACAGGAAAAGAAATGAGAAAAGAAAAAAAAAAAAAAGAAAAACGATTACATGGAGACTAAACAACATGCTACTAAAAAACCAATGGATCAACAAGGAAATCAAAAAGGAAGTTAAAAAATACCTTGAAAAAACGACAATGAAAACACAGCCATATAAAATCTATGAGATGTAGTAAAAGCAGTGCTTAGAGAGAAGTTCATAGTAATACAGGCCTTCCTCAAAAAACAAGAAAAATCTCAAATAAACAACATAACCTACCACCTAAAAGAATTATAAAAAAGAAGAACAAACAAAACCTAAAGTCAGCAGAAGGAAGGAAATAATGAAGATCAGGGAGGAAATAAATAAAATAGGGATTTGAAAAAACAATACGAAAAATCAATAAAACCAAGAGCTGGTTCTTTGAGTAAACAAAATTGACAAACATCTGGCCAGGCTCACCAAGAAGAAAAGAGAGAGAACCCAAATAAACAAATAAGAAATAAAAAGAAGAAGTCTCAACCGATACCAAAGAAATACAAAAAAAACATAAGAGAATACTATGAACAATTATATGCCAACACATTTGACAATCTAGAAGAAATGGAAAACTTTCTAGAAACATACCGCCCACCAAAACTGAATCAAGAAGAAATAGATAATTTGAACAGACTGATCACTAGAAATGAAATAGAATCTGTAAAAAAAAAAAAAGAAACTCCCTACAAACAAAAGTCCAGGGCCAGATGGTTTCACAGGCAAATTCTACCAAGCATACAAAGAAGAACTTATACCAATTCTTCTCAAAATCTTCCAAAAGATTAAAAAGGAGGGAACTCTCCCAAAGAGATTCTATTAAGCCACCATCACCCTGATACCCAAATCAGACAAAGATAACACAAAAAAAGAAAACTACAGGCCAATATCATTGATGAATATAGATGTAAAAAATTTCAACAAAATATTAGCAAACTGAATCTAACGACACATAAAAAAGATCATACACCATGACCAAGTGGGATTAATCTCAAGTTCACAAGGATGGTTCAACGTTCACAGATCAATCAATGTAATAAACCACATTAACAAAAGAAAAGTCGAAAACCACATGATCCTCTCAATAGATGCAGAAAAAGCATTTGACAAAATTCAACATCCATTCATGATAAAAACTCTTACCAAAGTGGGTATACAGGGAACATATCTCAACATAATAAAACCCATTTATGACAAACCCACAGTGAATATAATACTCAACAGTGAAAATCTGAAAGCCTTCCTGCTAAAATCTGGAACAAGACAAGGATGCCCACTCTCACCACTTCTGTTCAACATAGTATTGGAAGTCCTAGCCATAGCAATCAGACAAGAAAAAGAAATAAAATGTATCCAAACTGGAAAGGAAGAGGTAAAATTGTCACTTTATGCAGATGACTTGATACTATATATAGAAAAACCTAAGGACTCTACACAACAACTACTAGATCTAATAAATGAATTCAGCGAAGTAGCAGGATACAAGATTAACATCAGAAATCAGTTGCAAAAAAAAAAACAAAAAGAAAGAAAAAAAATCTGTTGCATTTCTTTACATTAAGAATGAAATATCAGACACGGAGTGTTAAAAAAAACAAAAACAAAGTAAACAAAACAAAACAAAACAAAAATACACCTCTTTAAATTGCAGCAAAAAAACAAACAAAAAAAAACCCAAAAAAACCCCTAGGAATAAACCTGACCAAGGATGTAAAAGACTTAGACACTGAGAAATATAAAACATTAATAAAGGAAATTACAGAGGATTCAAAGAAATGGAAAGATACCCCATGCTCTTGGATTGGAAGAATTAATATTGTTAAAATGGCAATGCTACCCAAAGCAATCTACAGATTTAATGTGATCCCTATCAAATTACCCATGATGTTTTTCACAGAGCTAGAACAAATAAACCAAAAAATTACATGGAACCCTAAAAGACCCAAGATTGCCAAAGCAATTCTGAGGAAAAAAAACAAAGCAGGAGGCAAAACTTTCCCAGACTTCAGACAATACTACAAAGCTACAAGAATCAAAACAGAGTGGTATTGGTACAAAAACAGACATATGGATCAGTGGAAGAGAATAGAGAGCCCAGAAGTAAATCCACACATCTATGGTCAGTTAATCTTTGACAAAGGAGGCAAGAATATAAAATGGGGAAAAGACAGTCTCTTCAGCTAGTGGTGCTGGGAAAGTTGGACAGCTGCATGTAAATCAATGAAGTTAGATCAGAGCGTCATACCATGCATGAAAATAAACTCAAAATGGCTAAAAGACTTAAACAATAATACAATACACCATAAAACTCCTAGAAGAGGGCATAGGCAAAACATTCTCTGACATAAGTCATATCAATGTTTTCTTAGGTTAGTCTCCCAAGGCAATAGAAATAAAACAAAAATGAGCAAATGGGACCTAATGAAACTTACAAGCTGTTGCACAGCAATGGAAACCATTAAAAAAAATGAAAAGATTACCTACAGAATGGGAGAAAATATTTGCAAATGATGAGATCAACAAGGACTTAATCTCCAATATATACAAAAAACACATACAACTCAACAACAAAAAAACATACAACCCAATCAAAAAATTGGCTGAAGGCCTTAATAGACATTTCTCCAAAGAAGACATACAGATGGCCTGTAGGCACATGAAAATATGCTCAACATCACTAATTAATAGAGGTCAGAATGGCCATCAGTAAAAAGTCTACAAGTAACAAATGTTAGAGAGGGTGTGGAGAAAAGGAACACTCCTACACTGTTCGTGGGAAGGGAAGTGGGTGCAGCCACTAGGGAAAACCGTATGGAGGTTCCTCAGAAAACTAAAAATACAATTACCACATATCCAGCAATCCCACTCCTGGGCATATACTGGGACAAAACTATCATTCAAAAAGATACATGCTTAAAATGGATAACCAACAAGGATCTACCGTATAGCATAGAGAACTCTGTCAATATTATGTAACAACCTAAATAGTAAAAGAATTTGAAAAAGAATAGATACATGTATATGTATAACTGAATCACTTTGCTGTACACCTGAAATGAACACAACATTGTGAATCAACTGTACTCTAATATAAAATAAAAAGTTAAAAAAATAAAAGATTGACCTTTGAAAAAAGATACATGCACCCCTATGTTCATAGCAATAGTATTCACAATAGCCAAAACATGGAAACAACCTAAATGTCCATTGACAGAGGAATGGATAAAGAAGATGTGGTACATATCTGCAATGGATACTACTCAGCCATAAAAAGAATGAAATAATGCCATTGGTGGCAACATGGATGCAACTAGAGATTATCATACTGAGAGAAGTAAGTCAGAAAAAGAAACACAATACAATATGATATCACATACCAGATGCAGAATCTAAAATATGGCACAAATGAGCATATCTATAAAACAGAAATAGACTCACAGACATAGAGATCAGACTTGTTGTCAAAGGGAAGGAGGGAAGAGAGAGGGATGGACTGGGAGTTTGGGGTTGGTAAATGCAAACTATTACATTTAGAATGTATAAACAACAAGGTCCTACTGTATAGAACAGAGAACCATATCCAATCTCCGGGGATAATGCATAATGGAAAACAATATTAAAAAAAGAAGGTATATATGTGTGTTACTGAGTCACTTTGCTCTACAGCAGAGATTGGCACAACATTGTAAATCAACTATACTTCAATAAAAATAAATGAATAGATGAATAAATAAATAATTGAAAAAAGAAATTTCTAAAAAATACAATCTTTGACGATATGTGTGTACAGAAATGGTATGTACAAACACTACTTACAAACACATAATAATATCAATCTTTTAATACACCATGCAAATATGTGTATGTTGCACATGCATGCACATACGTGTACATGGGTTCAGTATTTTTAAGCTAGGTTTCATATCAGAGCCATCTATAGGCCTTTTGAAAAATACTCATGCCTAGGTCTCAGCATTCCTGATAATTACTTATAAAGCTAAAAAAATGGACTCAGCTATAACAAAGGTCAAGTTCGTTTTATGATTTTTCCAAGATATATTTAATAAGCCAATTTACTCCATGCTTTAAAACTAGGAAGAAAAAAATAATTGTCATTATCATCAGGGTTTGGCACACATGATATTAGGAAGTATTGGTCTCTATTTGATCTTCCAGGGAGGGACAATCAGCTATATAAGCTCATTGTGAGAACTATTAGGGGAACAAACTTACCATGAATAGAAATTCTAATGGCCATACACTATGTCTAGGCACTGTACTAAAATCTCTACATGTGCAATATTGTTTAAGCTTTATTACAAACCTGCAAGATATTTACTATTATGCACAGTTTACAGATAAAGCAATCAAGGATTTGAAAATTTAATTAATCTGTTGAAATTCAGGTGATGATTGGCAGAACTCAAGAGAACAAGGTCAACATTATATAGCTTCCTGCGCGTATTCTTCAAGGCAGGGACAATACAAAAGAATGGTATTAGGAGGCCTTAACCTTCAATCAGCTGTCCCAGTAAGCATACTACGTTAAAGTAGAGGATTTTTTTATGCAAAATTGGCTCCAGGACAAATATTTTAGCCTTCCCTTTCTAACCAAATTGTCAGATTTCCTGTAAAAAAATTCTGACACCACCATTTCCTGCAAGAGAAGTGATTTTCGTATCACACTGTTTTTGTATAATACCTTACCCTTAAAAGCAGCACTATATTATTTATCTTATTTGATAATTTAACCAGAATTTACTCAGCAACTATATCATTTTTTAAAATATTGATTTCCTAGAAAAGAGCCTCTTCTTTATTTACAGCAGTCAATGGATAACAGGACTGGCAATTCTAAGACCTGATATCTAGTGTTAGTTTACTGGCTACCTGGCCCTTAGAAATCAGGCATTGTCAAGACTGCTATGGTAGAACTCAGAATTATAGTAAGAGTCCACAGGCTAGTGGCTTAGGCTTTGTCACTGTGGGGGCCAACCAATCTCCCCCTGGGCTAGTCAAACATGGCTGCTGAGGCACATTGCTTTGACGTTTCAGATTGAAAGATGAGGCTGACTTATTTGCTAGTTTCCTATAATGTGATCTACTTCTGAAAATAAACTGATTTCCCTTAAGTGATCAAATATGTAAATTAAAATTACTACCCCACAAGAGACGTTTGGATACTCTTTTTTATACATACCATTGAAAATGCTGGATAAGTGTTTATTCTCTGTTGAAGCTCAACTAGCCTAATAACATTCTATACTGCTTATTCAATTAGCACTATATTAACTTACCTAATAAAATTCTATGCACACAGTGGGTACTTGGTACATATTTAATAGATAAATATTTTTAAAATATCAAATAAAAGCTTTGAGACACTGAGTAAAACATTAATATGCTTAATCATCCTCATCTGCAACTCACTACAATTATAATATGCAAATATGACCTTGTACTGTTCTTGAATATTAATATGCTATTACACAGACTGAATATACTGCTTCCCTCTCTGGGATCTTTTCCCCTCTATTCATATAAGGTTTTGAAAATTTTGATCTTCTATAAAGCAAATATTTTCTCAGAAGCTGTCATCACCCTGATCACACATAGCATTATGTGTCTATTAAACAATCTGTACAAGTTTCTCATTGAATAGGCAAGAATATATCAAAGAAATTTCAATACTAAAGATGGATTTCTCTTAAATAAATGAGCCCCCCCAAAAATTGCTCCATGGAGATGAGTTACATCACACAGGTAAACTAGTGATCTGTATCCCACTGGCATAGCTCTTTACATGTATAATTAGCTTTCATGTTTTTTAGTCTTAAATAGTACTGAAATACAGAAGTGGAAAGGAGATCTGATATATACGCACTGTTTATTGGAGGGACAGAAGCTTAATATTAAAAATATCTGTTTCTTTGTTGTACAGCTTTGAAAAGACCTATGTTCAATATTTTTCTTAAATATAATAAATCACAAATTTATTTTTTTAATTTATTATTTTAAATTTAGTTTTAAATTTATTATTCTCCAGTAATTTAAACAATATTATCTCATATTCAAACAATATTATCTCATAATTCAAAATATTATCTCATATTCAAACTAATTTATTATTTTAAATTTATTTTTAAATTTATTATTCTCCAGTAATTTAAACAATATTATCTCATATTCAAACTAATCTCATATTCAAATCTACAAAGTAGCTATTATTATTATTCTGAGAAACTGAGGCCCAGAGGTTAATTTTTTGCCCAAAATTACACAGCTAGTCAATAGCATAGATAAGATTCAAACTCATGACTATCTAACTGCAAAGTCCATACTATTTGCATCATTTCATACTGTTGTATGTTAATAACTTAAGTGTAATGAATAATTGTGGTGTAAAGAATTAAATCTTCTGGAAAGAAAGGGAAAGAGGCTCTTAACTATAATACAGAACCTTGATACTTTTAGTGCAGTTGTTCAAATGTATTCATATACTCAGAATAAAAATTATTTTAAAGTATTCTTACAGAAATCAGCATTAAAAACAAGATTTACTGGCACATCATCAATAATTTTGTATACTTACTATTTCTCCTAATTCCTCACTCTTCCAAACCATTAGCAATTGTAATTGATGTGTCTGGGCAATACATTATAGTTGAAAGTATATGACTACACCTTTTATGTATTTAAAACTTATACTAAATAATAAATAGAATAAAATATTAAAATAAAATATCATTCTTGAAAAAACTAAATTGTCTGTATACCGTTCTAAGTAAGGTTATTTGACAGCATATAATTAGTAAAATATAAGACATAGATGGATGAGAAACCAGATGTAGGACACATGAAATTCTAAGATACTGGGATATTTATTTATCTGTCTCATTCAGTTGACAGAGAATAACAATAACTGTATATATTACATATATATCTATAACTATGTATAGTTAGAAATAGGACATATAAGCTTTGTTAAGCAATTCTAATACATGAAAACTCACATTTATGACATCTATAAGGGAGAAGATTTCCTTCAAATGGAAAGATTTTTATCCCAGTATTTTGGTAAACATTTAATTCCATCAAAACATCTAAAATAATTTTATTGACAAATTTTCACGTTTCACATGCTACTTTTCAGTTACATAAACATATACATACTTCATGTTCTTGTCCAGTGGTTGCCAAATGGCAATGTGTTAAGCCCAGTTGACTCCATGTGTTTTGTTTCCTTGAGCAGATTTTAAAAGCATACATTCCTTGATTTTACCACTTGAAACTGTTTTTTCGTAAGTTAGGAGTACGGTCTCCCTGAATTTCACAGGGCTGTAACTGAGGTGCTGAGTGGTAATGTGATATAGCCAAGATCACAGTAAAATCACTGACAATATTCAGATTTAATCCCATGTTCTGATTCTTCTTCTATTTTTTGAATTTTACTTTTTAATTGAAGTATACTTGGTTTAAAATACTATATTACTTTCTAGTGTACAACATTGTGATTCAAATTTTACAGATTGAACCCCATTTAAAGTTATTAAAGAATAATGGCTGTGGGGGTGCCTTCAAGATGGCAGAAAAGTAAGACGTGGAGATCACCTTCCTCCCCACAAATACATCAAAACTACATCTACATGTGGAACAACTCCTACAGAACACTTACTGAATGCTGGCAGAAGACCTGAGACTTCCCCAAAAAACTCCCCAGTACCTGGGTAGGGCAAAAGAAAAAACGAAAAAAAGAGGCAAAACAATAGGGATGGGACCTGCACCTTGGAGAGGGAGCTGTGAAGGAGGAAAAGTTTCCAAAGACTAGGAAGCCCCTTCATTGGAAGAGATGGGGGGTGGGCGGTGGGGGGAGCTTCGGAGCCATGGAGGAGAACACAGCAACAGGGGTGCAGAGGGCAAAGTGGAGACATTCCCACACAGAGGATTGGTGCTGACCAGCACTCACCAGCCTGAGAGGTTTGTCTGCTCACCCACCAGGGCAGGTGGGGGATGGGAGCTGAGGCTCAGGCTTTGGAGTTCAGATCCCAGGAGAAGACTGGGGTTGGCTGCATGAACACAGCCTGAAAGGGGCTAGTGCACCACAGCTAGCTGGGAGGGAGTCTGAGAAAAAGTCTGGACATGCCTAAGAGTCAAGAGACCATTGTTTTGGGGTGTGCAAGGAGAAGGGATTCAGAGCACCACCTAAACGAGCTCCAGAGATGGGCAAGAGCCGCAGCTATCAGCACGGACCCCAGAGACAGGCATGAAACACTAAGGCTGCTGCTACAGCCGCCAAGAAGCCTGTGTGCAAGCACAGGTCACTATCCACACCTCCCCTCCCAGGAACCTGTGCAGCCTACCACTGCTAGTGTCCCATGATCCAGGGACAACTTCCCTGGGAGAACACAGGGTGTGCCTCAGGCTGTTGCACTGTCATGCTGGCCTCTGCTGCCACGGGCTCACCCCACATTCTGTACCCTTACTTCTCCCTTGTCTGAGTGAGCCAGAACCCCCCGTCAGCCACCCCTTTAACCCTGTCCTGTCTGGGTGGGGAACAGATGCTCTCAGGTGACGTACACGCAGAGGTGGGGCCAAATCCAAAGCTGAAACCCAGGAGCTGTGTGAAAAAAGAAGAGAAAGGGAAATTTCTCCCAGCAGCCTCAGGAGAAGTGGATTAAATCTCCACA
Source organism: Balaenoptera musculus (assembly GCF_009873245.2). NCBI lineage: Eukaryota > Metazoa > Chordata > Mammalia > Artiodactyla > Balaenopteridae > Balaenoptera > Balaenoptera musculus. The sequence continues at coordinate 71,815,327 of NC_045806.1, read as the reverse complement.
GTCAACTTGATGTACCCTGCATCTGTTGAATACCTGAATAGACAATGAATCATCCAAAAATTGAGGTGGTGGACTTTGGGAACAACTGTAGACTTGGGGTTTCCTTTCTAATTTGTTTCTGGTTTTATGTTTATCTTAGTTTAGTATTTAGATCTTATTGTCATTGGTAGATTTGTTTATTGATTTGGTTGCTCTCTGCCATTTTTAATTTTTTTGTATATATATATATAATTTTTTTTCCTTTTTCTCTTTTTGTGAGTGTGTATGTGTATAATTCTTTGTGTGATTTTGTCAGTATAGCTTTGTTTCTGCCATTTGTCTTAGGGTTCTGTCTGTCTGGATTTTTTTTTTTTTGGTTTTTCTTTTTTAGTATAGTTTTTAGCACTTGTTATCATTGGAGGATTTGTTTTTTGGTTTGGTTGCTCTCTTCCTTCTTTCTCTCCTTCTTTTTTTTAATGAATTCTTTACTTTTTATTTTTAATATTTTTTTTATTTCAATAACTTTATTTTATTTACTTATTTTATTATTTTTTTCTTTTTTTTCCCTCCCTTTTCTTCTGAGCTGTGTGGCTGAGAGGGTCTGGGTGCTCTGACCTGAGCCTCTGAGCAGGAGAGCCGAGTTCAAAACATTGGAACACCAGAGACCTCCTGGCTCCATGTAATATCAAATAGCAAGAGCTCTCCCAGAGATCTCCATCTCAACACTAAGAACCAGCTGCACTCAATGACCAGCAAGCTACAGTGCTTGACACCTTATGACAAACAACTAGCAAGACAGGAACACAAACCCACCCATTAGCAGAGAGGCTGCCTAAAATCACAATAAGTTCACAGACACCAAAACACACAAAACTGGACGTGGTACTGCCCACCAGAAAGAAAAGATCCAGCCTCATTGACCAAAACACAGACTCCAGTCACTTCAACCAGGAAACCAACACAACCCACTGAAAGAAACGTAAACACTGGGAGCAGACACGAAAACCAATGGGAACTAAGAACCTGCAGCCTGCAAAAGGGGGACCCCAAACACAGTAAGTTAAGCAAAATGAGAAGACAGAGAAATACAAAGCAGGTGAAGGAGCAAAGTAAACAGCCAACAGACCAAACAAATGAAGAGGAAGTAGGCAGTTTACCTAAAAAAGAATTCAGAGTAATGATAGTATAAAGATGATCCAAATCTTAGAAATGGAATGGAGAAAATACAAGAAACGTTTAACAAGGACCTAGAGGAACTAAAGAGTAAACAAACAATGATGAACAGCATAATAAATGAAATTAAAAATTTTCTACAAGGAATCAATAGCAGCATAACTGCGACAGAATGACGGATAAGTGACGTGGAAGATAAAATAGTGAAAATAACTACAGCAGAGCAGAATAAAGAAAAAAGATTGAAAAGAATTGAGGACAATCTCAGAGACTTCTGGAACAACATTAAACACACCAACATTCGAATTGTAGGGGTTCAGAAGAAGAGAGAAAAAAATGGGACTGAGAAAATATTTGAAGTGATTATAATTGAAAACTTCCCTAATATGGGTAAGGAGATAGGCAATTAAATACAGGAAGCACAGAGAGTCCCATAGAGGATAAATCCAAGTAGAAACACGCCAAGAAACATATTAATCAAATTAACAAAAATAATATACAAAAAGAAAATATTAAAAGCAGAAAGGGAAAAGGAACAATTAACATACAAGGGAATCCCCATACGGTTAACAGCTGATCTTTAAGCAGAAACTCTGTAAGCCAGAAGCGGGTGGCAGGACATATTCAAAGTGATGAAAGGGAAAAAGCTACAACCAAGATTAATCTACCCAGCAAATCTCACATTCAGATTTGACAGAGATATTAAGACATTTACAGATAAGCAAAATCTAAGACAATTCAGCACACCAAACCAGGTTTACAACAAATGCTAAAGGAACTTCTATAGGCAGGAAACACAAGAGAAGGAAAAGACATATAGTAACAAACCCAAAACAATTAAGAAAACAGTAATAAGAACCTACATATCTATAACAACCTTAAATGTAAATAGATTAAATGCTACAAGCAAAAGACAGAGACTGGCTGAATGGTTACAAAAACAAGACCCATACATAGGGTGCCTAAAAGAGACCCACCTCAGACCTATGGACACATACAGAATGAAAGTGAGGGGATGGAGAAAGTTATTCCATGCAAATGGAAATCAAAAGAAAGCTGGGGTAGCAATTCTCATATCAGACAAAATAGACCTTAAATAAAGATTATAACAAGAGACAAAGATGGACACTACATAAAAAGCAAAGGATCAATCTAAGAAGAAGATATAACAATTGTAAATATTTATGCACACAACAGAGAAGAAACTCAATGCGTACGGCAAATCCGAACATCCACAAAAGGGGAAATCAACAGTAACGCAATAATAGTAGGGGACTTTACACCCCACTTTCACCAATGGACAGATCACCCAAAATAAAAATAAATAAGGAAACACAAGCTTTAAATGATATATTAAACAAGAATGGAATTAATTGATATTTATAGGACATTCCATCCAAAACAGCAGATTACACTTTCTTCTCAAGTGCTCATGGAACATTCTCCAGGATAGATTATTTCTTGGGTCACAAATCAGGCCTTGGTAAATTTAAGAAAATTGAAGTTGTGTCAAATATTTTTTCCGACCACAACACTATGAGACTAGATATCAAATACAGGAAAAAATCGGTAAAAAATACAAACACATGGAGGCTAAACAATACATTACTAAATGACCAAGAGTTCACTGAATAACTCAAACAGAAAATCAAAAAATACCTAGAAACAAATGACAATGGAGACACGACGACCCAAAACCTATGGGATGCAGCAAAAGCAGTTCTAAGAGGGAATATAATAACAATACAATCCTACTTCAAGAAATAAGAAACAACTCAAATAAACAACCTAACCTTACACCTAAAGCATTCAGAGGAAGAAGGAAAAAAAGACGCCAAAGCTAGCAGAAGGAAAGGAAACATAAAGATCAGATAAGAAATTAAAGAAAAAGAAATGAAGGAAATGATAGCAAAGATAAATAAAACTAAAAGCTGGTTCTTTGAGAAGAGAAACAAAATTGATAAACCATTAGCCAAACTCATCAAGAAAAACAGGGAGAAAACTCTAATGAATAGAATTATAAATGAAAAAAGGGAAGAAACAACTGTCACTGCAAAAATACAAAGGATAATGAGAGATTACTACAAGCAACTATATGCCAAAAAAAAAATGGACAACCTGAAGAAATGGACAAATTCTTAGAAGAGCACAAACTTCCGAGACTAAACCACGAAGAAACAGAAAATATAAACAGACCAAATACAAGCACTGAAATTGAAACTGTGATTACAAATCTTTGAACAAATCCCAGGACCAGATGGCTTCACCAGACAATACTATCAAGCATTTAGAGAAGAGCTAACACCTATCGTTCCCAAACTATTCCAAAATATAGCAGAGGGAGGAACACTCTCAAACTCATTCTACAAGGCCACCATCACCATTATACCAATACCCGATGAAGATGCCACAAAAAGGAAAATTACAGGCCAATATCACTGATGAACATAGTTGCAAGAATCCTCAACAAAATACTAGCAAACAGAATCCAACAACACATTAAAATGATCATACACCATGATCAAGTGGGGTTTATCCCAGGAATGCAAGGATTCTTCAATATATGCAATCAATCAATGAGATATAACATATTAACAAATTGAAGGATAAAAACCATATGATCATCTCAATAGATGCAGAAAAATCTTTCTACAAAATTCAACACCCATTTATGATAAAATCTCTCCAGAAAGTAGGCATAGAGGGAAATTACCTCAACATAATAAGGGCCATATATGACAAACCTACAGGCAACATCATTCTCAATGGTGAAAAACTGAAACCATTTCCTCTAAGATCGGGAACAGGACAAGGTTGCCCACTCTCAACACTATTATTCAACATAGTTTTGGAAGTTATAGCCACAGCAATCAGAGAAGAAAAAGAAATTAAAGGAATCCAAAGCGGAAAGGAAGAAGTAAAGCTGTCACTGTTTGCAGATGACATGATACTATACCTAGAGAATCCTAAAGATGCTACCAGAAAACTACTAGAGCTAATCAATGAATTTGGTAAAGTAGCAGGATACAAAATTAATGCACAG